>NW_010541224.1:5162-23769 GCF_000687285.1 Phaethon lepturus | reverse complement strand
CCAGCACAAGAAGCTGGACTGTCCTTGACTGCTCAGCAACAACTCAAAACATCAGCACATTATCAACAGTTTCTCATCCCAAATCCAAAACATAGCCTCACACCAGCTTCTGTGAAGAAAACCAGCTCTATCCTGGCTGAAACCAGGACAGAGGGGCTTGACCACTAGAGACCCTCTACACTCCCCCTCACATTAAACGAAGGTTCTAGAAGGTTAGACTGTGCATGAGCTAAGGGGTGTTACCTGACAGAAACAGACTATATAAAGCCACAGATTTGCCTCAGGCACTAGCGCGCACGTGCTCCACCACTCCGGCAATAAGACGACTACGATTATGCTGGATCCCAGAGTGGCAATACTCTCTCTCTCTCTCTTTCTCTCCTTCCCTCTCTATTCTTTTTCCCCCCTTTTTTTCCTCATTAAAGTTCAGGACCCTTTGGCCAGTTGTTACATTCTCTGTTACCTACCGTTAATAAAACATAAATAATTGCCGCAAAAGAGTAGTTGTCACTGCTCTTATTTATCACACAAAGGATCACTAAATTTACCTACCCAGGGCCCCATTGAGTGGGATGGGACAAAATGTGCTCTGAAGGTTCACATATCAACAGCCAAAAGCAGAGCACTTTCATTTAAAATAGCAATCCCTGAAGATTATGCATCAGTTCCAGGAAACGGGGTTCAGTTCCCAGGATAGCCTATCAAAATTCAGTGTCTCTTTCCCATTTCCAAGTTAAAGACCTTACGCTCAGGACAGAGAAAGCACATTTCTAGAGCTCATTTCTGGGAACATGCTGCTGCAGATTTGGATTTTGAACCCATGTTGACATGAATATGACTCCATTAAATCAGACTACAATACCTTTATATCAGACAATGTATATGAAAATGTAAAAACTTGATGACCATGCTGTGATATTTCCCCAAAACAATCTCCCACTTTTCAAGTATTTGTCTCATGGAATCTAATATCACTCCTACGTGTTTCAAAGGATTTCTCCTCCATTACTTTGTCCCATTGGACACGGATAATCTTACAATTTCTGCAAAGCACAGAGATTATGAACTCTGGGTGAAAGGATATCTTGTTTTATTCATCTGAATTGTCTGCCTTCTGGTTTCATTAAATGTTCCTTTGATTTTGCATTGGAAAAGACAGTGAAAAATCAATCAATCACTGTTTATCTTCCCATTGCCACTCATGGTTCTGTAGTCTTTCATCATATTCCACTTTGGTAAGTTTTTTCCAGGCTGATGAGTCCCAGTCTCCTTAGGTCAACAATCTTATGGAAGGTACTCTATACATTTGATCATCCTTTTTACTCTTTTCTGAATATTTTCCAGTACTACTGCAGTAATTCACCCTGTATTCAAGACTGTTGATTTATATAACATGGTGTACTGATGCTTTGCAGTTTTGTCCTCTATTCTGTTTCTCATAATTTATAAGGTTCTTTTTGCTTTTCTGTCTACCACTCAGCACAGAGCTTACATTTTTATAAAGTTATCTTTATAATCTTGATATTACATTCTCCTGGTTCTAATAATCAGTTCAGGAGTCCATTACTTTATAGGTAAAATCAGAGCTTTGTTTTCCCATGTCTTTAATTTTATATTAAAATTCTACTGAAATTCATTTATACTTTTATTGCCCAGTCACTATCAGAGTTCTTTTTCAGAACTTCCTGATCATAATTCAAATTTATCTTAACTGCTAAGCTCTACATTACTTTGAATACCTCTCAATTCAACTACTTTTTCAGATCACTTATAGATGTAAGGGAGAAATGAATTTCAGTCCTCTGTCCTCCAGTTCAGAACTTAATTCTGCGTCCTATCTTTTAATTTTGAATTCTATATCTTTTTTTTACTACACTTTAAAATGATATTTACATGCATGAATGTAGAGCCTGATCTATAAAACAGTGAATAAAACACTAGATAACTCCTTTTCTGGGGCATACCCCACTGAGCCACAAACATAACATCCCGAATGTTCATTCTCTCACTGATGCTATGAATCTTACAGTCACTACTGGAGGCACTTTAACTTGAAAGGACACATTCACTCCTGCTGTTTAGTTTTATCTGTAGCGTAACATAGATCCCAATCTTATCTCCAAAAGTTTTCAGGCCAGGAAAACTGGTGTCCATATTGTGTTCATCTCAGAGGTGCAATCAGATACACTATCCAGAAAAGTTAGAAGAATTTCTCCTTTGGATTTTTTGATCACTCCTAGCAGCCGTGAATTAACTCTGGTGAACCCCATTCCTGGTCTCCATAACTCTCTCCGTGCTTGTGCAGGGAATATATGCACACCACTCAAGCTTATGAAGTCTGCCAGGTGTTGCAGTCCTCAGTAACACCCTAGTTCATTTCTGAATCTGACCTTCACAAATAAAAGAAGTATAAACTCCCATCTTTTGCTCATCAGTAATTTGCTCATACTTTTTTTTGGTAAAAGCATGGGAGCTCTTGTTTCATGAAAGCTCCACTGTCATTCAAATTCAGTTTTCTTCATTCCTAAATCAATTTAATGGCTCACCAAGTACAACCACTTAAATAAGTCAAAAAATTAAACAGAGAAAGCTTATGAAAAGGAAGCTGGAAACACAAACCACATATAACACTAAGAAAATTTAACTTTTTTGAGATTTCTTTTTACAGGCCATATTTGAATAACCATTTGTCTCTCCTGAGACTAAGAGACAGCATTAACTTAAGCTGGTGGAAATTTCTCATCTCACTGTATGTCTTTCCTAGGCAGCTGTGTAGACAAAGCTGTCATTAAACGAGCACTTTATACATAAAACAATGACACTTAAAGATGAATGAAACAATAAGAAAAATGCACATGGCCATCTTAGAACAATATGACAGTTGGTTAACTAATGAATAGAGCATTCTCTGATAGAAGAATGTAATTTTGGTGTTTGTTACTTACCTTTGTTTCCCCCCTACCAGACCATGCCTTTCATTACATCCTTTCTCTTTTTGCCAAGCGTCACTCCTGGTATTTGTTACCATTTAACACAATGAAATAGTACCTGAGTGTCCTCGGGCAAGCCTTCTTCCAGTCCCTCTAGAAGAAGTGTTTGACTGAAAAAATGTGTCTTTCTCAGTCAATTTCTTGCCTCTTCATGACTTCAGAAAGTGCTACTTTTCTATAATTGCCTTTCAGTCCACATAGATTTCTCAGTAGAACAGGCCAGTAACAGAGCTCTTATGAATAAATCTCCTTCTGCCCTATTGGTAGTCATATAAGCATTACAGCAGGAGCAGGATAGAGCTCTATGAGCTCTGAACTGGCAGGTTTTATGGTAAATTTCATATGACTTGAGGATGGATTTGATGGAGAAAGTGCTCATTGCACTTTAGTTGTTCATAATTTTACAAGAGAAAAAGCTTGGTTTGCATTTTATTCTATCTAAATTCCACTTGGAATGAGGTTCATTCATCCTCCAGTGAAAAGGACCTGAGTGAGGATCAAAATCTGAAATGTCATCTGGAAGCCTGCTGTAAAATATTGACAGAGGTATTTTACATTACTTAAACCTTATCCCTTTCCCTGGTTAATTACTAATTTACTACATATTCTTATTATATAGAAATCTGTAATGCTTAAAATAACTCTTCCCAGATGTTCTGATTGTTCAAGTGGTCTTAGACATTATTCATGGAGAGGATGAAAATCACAAAGCCTTAACATGATATGTTTTTAATCAATGCCATGAAAAAAAGCCTGTATTTTTTTACACGTGATAGCAGATTGTTACTTTTACTGCATTTGAACTTACATCTAGTAATTTCACATTATTTACATTTTAAAAACCCTTACTGCCATTTAGTGCAATTTTATATTGCAGTACTAACATTATGCTAGCACTAAACTCAACTCATTTCTGAAATGCAGCATGGAATTGCTCTCCTTTCTTTTAAGTGATTTTTCTTCTACCTCATTTTTAATAAATTCTAGTAGACATTAAGTATGCTAGTCCCACTTTCACAGAAATACTTATATGACACTTTCATTCTGTTTTTAGACTAATAATCTGACTTAATTATAAATGATGCCAAGATTATAAATGATTGGGTTGTCTTCTGAAAATGTAAATTGATTTTACATGCTTTTTCTCCTACCTCTTTCTAAAACAAACTTAATGTTCCAAGCCGGAACAGCTGCTTTCAATAAAATCCTTACATTTTTCCCCAGCAAATGCACTTGTAATATGTAATTTCTATTTAGTTTGCAGTTATTTCCATACTTTTTCCAGATCTTTGTTTCAGACTTATAAAAAGGAGAGTTAAATCCTTTGTCCATCTGATCCATTTTGTCATTTTCTTTGGGATGATGGACAGCAAAGCTTCGAATAATGTGAAATAGCCATTCACGACATGGGATGAGCCTCTCACTCAGGAAGAGTCAGGTCTGCCGCTACAGCTCTGGTGTGTTCCTGCCAGGAGGGTGGATGTAAGAGGTTACATACTAATTCGTTTGGCCTTTCTTGGTATGGGGAAACCAGTGTGTCACTCTGAAGCCTGCCTCTGCAGGAGTCACGTGTTGTATCAACCCAACATCAGCTATTCAAGCCAGCTCTCTCCCTAACTTTCCCATTGCAAGGAGCAACCTTAACACAACACTCTTGGACTGGGTAAATTCAATTTTGCTCATGCTTCTGACAAGCACAACCAACACAGCCAACTCAAGATTCAGGTAAATATTCAGCTTTCGTGAAGACCTTTAGAATCCTGGAAAGGAAAAAAAGAGATATTTTTTTATTTTTTGTTTAAATTCCACACGATTGAGGCCTTGTCTTCTGCAGTCAGCCAGATGTTTTCATTCTTTAAGGCTACACCGTAGAAACTATCACAAACTGTAGTATTACTAAAATACTTTTAGTATTGCCACCTAATCAGTCCCAAATCTGTTGGTATATGTTTAGAACCATATATTTGTGCCATATAATTATCTTGTGATGTTCAATTTCATCTGTAGTGTCCCATACTGTTGCAGTCTTTATGGTGTATTACAATTTTTAAGACCTTTATCCGTAAGAGTTCATATGACACACTAGTTTGCCAAATATCTTGAATTTAGTTTTTCCATTCTTTATCTCTGCAAGTATAAAAAGAAAATTGAAGAAATAAAATATAAGACAAGTGAATGAGCTGATTAAGAAAATGTAAATATTAGAATTTTTTCAATTTTCTGGGACAAGTGGGTAATTACAGTCCTGGAAATTTTTGCAGTTGTTTGCATTAAAAATTAACCATAATCAACAGAAAAAGTAAGACAGTTTCATCACATTATTGGGATGCTTTCCTGAACAGAAAGTTTAAACTTCAATTTTTATAACAGCACAGTGTATGGTATAAATGGATTATCTTTACAACTGATTCGTACCATGACGATCTGTTCACTTCACTTGTGTTGTATCAAAATACCAGGAGTTAGTGTGCTTCATCACTTCTAGAAGTGACTGAAATGTCAAAATAGAAAATCAGAATACAATGAACAAAGCTGGGATGGTAGCTAGCCCAGTATGCTTTTGATATTTTTGATTTTCCTTTATTGGTAACTGTTTTTCCTTTTATTTTTCAAGAAATTAAAAATAATGATTTGTGGTTCTATACAACATTTCCTTCTAATGTTGCTCTCTTTTATTGTGATTAGAATTTTACATTAAGTGTTAATGCTTTTTACTAAGAAGCAGGTTAATTGTATCATCTAGTTTCAATTAGCTCTAATAGAGTGCAAGTATAGCTTCAGAGTCTATTGTGCATATCCTCACATAGATGGGGAAATGGACTAAAAGCTATTATTTTGATGTCCTGATAAATTATGCTCCATATTATGTTAGATTAACAAAATGCATGACTAATGTCCCATGTACCCATGAGCTGTGACAATATTTCTGAATGTTAATAAATCTGAGCACTGGTTGATGTCCAGTTCTTTTTTTTGTGGTAAATGCAAATTAAGTCCACATCTTCTCATTATATTTAGTAATTTACTTCTCAAATCTAGTCATTATTTTTGGCAACCTCTATAATGTAGCTCTCTAGACTGAATTAAAAAAAAGAAAGTAATTATTATATGTAGATTGGGACCTGAAGATAGTTTTTCTTTCTGAAAGCACATTGCAGTCATAATAAACAAA
This sequence comes from Phaethon lepturus, assembly GCF_000687285.1. Taxonomy (NCBI): domain Eukaryota; kingdom Metazoa; phylum Chordata; class Aves; order Phaethontiformes; family Phaethontidae; genus Phaethon; species Phaethon lepturus. The sequence goes on along the minus strand of NW_010541224.1, from coordinate 17,607 downwards.
TTAAAGGCTACAGGTAGCACTTGTTTGAAGCACAGGACTCGGAGAGACCGAATTTGCTTGCAAACTTCACCAGCATTCAAACCAACAAAAAAAGTTTATCTCTGCAATAGAATGTAAGTATCAGAAAATGTTATTACCCCTTTGTTATAAAACGGAAAACCTTAGTTTTTGCAGCTGTGACGTACTACTGAAACCAAGGACATGGAAGGGTTCTGGGGGCACTGGTGTATGAATAAGGACATGGTTGGTTGCAACCCTGTAAGGCACATCAAACAGCAATTATAAGAGTGGTTTAGAGCCCCTCCTGTGGTCCAGAATAATCTGTTCCCTACCACCAGTCCTAGGAGGACCATGATGCTTTTCTGAGGCATAGTGCAACTGGAAACTTTGCTTCTTTCTCTTATGGATCTGAGCTGGAAGCATTCTTCCAAACCTGGATGGTACTTGCTTTGTAGAAGTAGTTACACGTAGAGGCAAGTTCATAAAATGGATGTCACAGCCTGGGCAGTTAACTCTGGACCCAGAGATGATGTAGAACCAAATATAGTTAGTACAAGGTGGAAAGCTTGTATAGCATCTGGAATAGTTTGTTTTGAGAATGGCTTGCTCTACACAGAAAATAATATTGTCCTTAGCACATGCTGATGAGTTCAGAACCATGATTTAATGACACTCCCTCGTGTTTGCTGAGGTGCCTACAATCCTAGCGAGATGTTCTTAAAATATTTACTCACTCCTGGAATTCCTGTGCAGTAAAGAAATGTAACACAGTGGGAGCAGAGGGCAACATAATTTGTCTGAGTTGGCAGACCAGCTGTTGCATTGACAGGGGACTGTAGTGAATCTTTGCACACAGAGAACAAGCACCTAGGTCTTTCAGCTGGTGCAAATGGAAATATGAAGCAAGGCATTTTACACGTGTTAAGAACTGGGCTTTAAATCTACAGCTGAAGCCATCCTAAGTACCATATAGATGAGAGGCAGATGCGGTGGGTACAGCACGATTGGAAAGCAGTGCACCTGTGATCGTGGCATAGGATACAGAAAGTATTTATCCTGCACTGTATTTTGCAATCCAGCCTTGGGTCACAGAAAATGCTGCTTCCTTTATGGTGCAGTAGACATGCTCAGGCTGCTTCAAAGAATATTTGTGATCCAAATATTGTAGGTGCACCATATATGAAAGGCAAAAAAATTCATAGTACTTTGCCTTGAGTGTAACAGTTTGGCAAAGCTGAAAGAGACTATGTTTAATGGAAAGGCTAAAGCTCTACGAGGTGTCCTGGTAGGTCTGTTCAAATCGTGTCTGAATATTTGAAGGCTAGGCCATAACATACCGTGACTTACTGTTTACTATCATTTTGCACCTGTCTGACATTAGTGAATGTTGCAAATAAGTGCTGCTGCTGCTAACCCAAAGAATTAAGCCAATTATACATACATCTCTCCAAAAAGCTTGTCTTCAAAACATCTTCATAGTCTATTGTAAATGATGAACAAATTAATAAATTGAATCTGACAGAATAATACTTCAGTAGCCATTTTTAACCATTTTTTGATATCAACATAATATTAAATAATATTAAATAGTGAGGGTAAAGAAGGATAGGAATACAGTTTATTCTATGGGCAAGTATTCTCAGCTACTTAAAGGATAAGAAGTCAAAGATGGAAGTAACTTGACAGTTTAAATAGTAAATATATACTGCATGTTGTAGAGGCAGCAAGTTCCTTCCAGGCAAAGGTCCAAATTATTTCAGAGAGAGCAGGGTGGCTGGAATTTAATTATTTGACAGAGCTGGAACCTCTGAAGGGCTTCTTTTTGTGTATTGGTCAGAACTCTAATTGAAGCAGACAATAAGCGTACTGAGACTGATTAACTGCATCACCTCTCCTGCAATTATTGTTACTACTCTTGAGGCTTTTACCCGTGAGAGCTTTTCTCAAGAGGTACATATGTAGTTTTCCAAGAAGGCTTTTCTTCCCACACTGCTTAGATGTCTAAACATTACATAAGTGTAGACTCATCATCTTTATCTAGAATAAAATGGACCTCTGGAGGGGGTGTTTCAACTTCTAAAATATGTACCTGAAATAAATTGGTCTCTGAAGGTGTAATTTTTCACCACTGGCTTTAGAAGAAAACTCAGGTGATTAATGACATATTTAGGCATCTGTTGAGATAAAATTTACCATTGGTATGTTTTCATTTTAGATTCCTTTGCATGTGAAGAGCAAAATGGGTTATACATAATAGTAGTTTTGAATCTGTATCTTTGAAATTATGTGATCAACTATTAGATATGCAAACATTCTCAAGTAGTGACAGAGGTAATGCCTTGTGTGCTAGGAACTGGTCATTGAGAAAAGAATGGACAGATCTGCTGTATTTTCTTTTAGACTGTTCTGTGAGAGAATATTTTCCTGTGATGAAGTTCTGGTACATTTCTAAGTAAAAAGAATCTGTTTTTATGACATATCCATCCATGAGTAGATAGACCACCATTTTTTTTTTCATACACTGTAAATTCTCTTAAATATGTGGCAGAAACTTTAGCATTTTAGTAATTATTTGAAAAGCTGTGATAGATTTTGAGCATATGAACTGGGATTATCTGCAATGGTGAAAAACAGGGCTACATTTTCTTCCTCACAGGTTACAGACCTGCACCTATGTTGGACAAAGTTTTCAAAAGCAATCACTGTAACTAAATCAAGAAACCATACAAGGATTTCATTTTAACATTATGTGCCCTTAAGCTATCCCATGCGAGACATTCAAAGTTATTTGTCGCTATTGAAAACCTCATCTAAATAAACCAAATACAGACATATCTAGCTGAAATATATACCTCTGGTATCTAGTTCACCTGAAGTATAGGTTATCATACATAACTTATATTATTTTAAAAATGCACGTTAAATTGATTTCACACCTATTTTCTCCCCAAAAGGTAATGTTTTTTCTTACCAGCTATCCAGAAGACTTAGGCTCTGATTAGTCAGTGGGTTTGTTTACATGTGCATCCAAATGCCATTCCTTGAAATAATTTTGAATATTTTTATTTTATTCCCATATTACATTGCTTAAATTCTCTAAGTCTATTCGTTTTATGAATTTCCCTCCCCCTTTTCAAACCATTTTTACATATTTTATTACAGAGCTTACTTTCTTAGTTAAGCATCTATCACAGCAAAATATTTAAATGCTTAATAATCACAGTCTAGAGCTCTAAGTATTAATGAGCTCATTCTTCTGAATCCAAGCACTGCTTTCTTTTTATGCCCTTTTCTTTCCCTGTCACATCTAATTGGAGTCAGAACTTCCTAAATCCTGGTCTACAACCCTATTTTTTACTGATTTAAAATTACATATTGCACTCTATGGTGCTAATCCAATTCTACAGTTTTATGTTTTCTATAGGAGTCAGTGATTGTGATGTAAGTTGAAGCGCATTAAAATTCTGGTTATGTTGAAAGTTGTGACAGGTCAGGTAAGGAGATGAAAAGGGAATTCTTCAGGGCAGAAAGGCCAGTCTTATCTGATGTAGGTGAATCAGATACATAACAAATATTTCATGTTTTTTGAACTGGAGGATATAATAGTCATATGAGAACACTTTCACTAGAAGTCCTTCATTAAAAGCAGTCTCATATGACTTCTTATATTTCACAAGTCTAGAGCATGAGAATAATAGCTTCCCACCACAAACAGAAGTAAATTATATCCAAAGCAATACACTCAAATCTTATTTAAATGTATAAAATGGAACGAGAGGATTGCAAGTCAATTGGCAGCGTGCTTTGTTCAGCATCATGAGTTAAATATAATCACCTGTAATAGTGTTGAGGAAACAAAGTCACGGAGTTGCTTCTTTATCTTTTGAAAGGTGGAAGGGAGACAGACAACCAGGAGTTAGTTTGATTTGTAGCAAGAAGGACAAGAATGAAGGGGCCATTTTAAAAAAATTCAAAACTAGTAAATGGAGGAAAACCATTAAAAATTCTGTATTGGTAATGCCATTTTCCTTAAAATTTGGAATAATAATTTGTCCTGATTATATTCTAGAGTAAACTTTGATTTTGGAAATTTATGGGATAATCTTTTACTAGATTGAGAAAAGTAAGGCTTCTACCTTGTGTTTGAGAAGCTGCAATGAAAATGGACACAAACCCTTGTGCAGGTCTCAGATTTTTCCTTCTTCTACCGTCAGATGTACATTACTGTTCAGTATTTTATTGTTAGCACAATACTACCTTATTTTAGCCACATATATGCTTGACGAAAAGAAGCATCCATACTTTTAAGTCTGGGCACTCCTTGATATGGCTTAGAAGTACAGTAAAATAATATAATTTCTTCAGTTATTGTCCTGAATCAAACCCCAATGGCCAAAGGCATATTTCTGATCTTTTTGGTCTGCCTTTGGAATTCTTCCTGTTTCTATCGGTTCAGGAAACACGATTCACCACTCAATTCCGCAAGGTAAGCAACCTAGGGCCATTTTTCGAGTGTCTGGGGAGAGCTGAAGGTGCTACACACAACTGAGTGTGAGGTATTCTGATGCTGGACCAAAGTTTTGCCATATTTTGCTAATTAGAAGCTCAGTTTGCTCCGACAAGCCACAGGCAACAGTCATGGCTTTATGCAGATTCATTTCCCCTTATTTTTTGTAGTGCATTGACATTGTCAGCTCTCTGCATTTTCTGATACTAAGTAAATTGAAATCCTCATGCTAATTCTTTGAATGGTATAGAAATAGGTAACTGTGACTCTGGTTCTTTTCTAGGTTCCAATGAACAGATGTCATTTATGCTTTATTAGTTTCTTTCTGGGAACTATGCTGATGAAATGAGGTAGGACTGTGTTGCACATTAGCATTGTCATCATGTACAAGTTTATTAGTGTGTGGTACCCACCATATGCATTGATCAAGGATGACCCTACAATACCATGGTTGTTTCACATCCAGACAGGACCCAGGTTCTCTAGCAAGACCAAGAGAAATAGCTTAGCGTCACAGTAACTCTCTGTGTATGTGAGCCTCTGTTTTTCAAGTGGTGCTGCGGCATTCTTAGTTGTCACTTTTTTTAAAAATTAATTAATACTCTGTAGAAGGGAACATGGCAGACTGCAACAATGTGGAAGGTTTGAAAGGGCCAGCATGCATTAGATAGTGTAATAGAGAAATAACCCTGGCAATTCAGAAGACAGAAATAAGGCAGGAAGGTAATTTTTGTCCCTGCCTGCAAATCTTGAATTCCTGTTCAAAACTGAAATGAAATTGAAGAGTTTTTGAAGGATTTTGGTGATTTGCTTTCATAGCAGAAAAAACCTAACGCACCAAAAATTATCCTCCTGCAAAGCCAAAGCCCATGATCAGGAGGCTAACCAGCTGTAGGCAAAAAGGATTTTATATCCCTGGTCACCTGACCTGATGAAAAGATTACATCTGACTATCCTACATCTCATATTCATGCCCTGTTTATTTCCTTAGTCCCTTATTTGAAGAATAAGTCAGAAGTCTCTCCTGAACTCAAGAAACAAATCTAAAGAGCAAAATTTGCTTCTGCTGCTTTATAGAGTACAGAGCATTTGAATTTTGACAAAACTGTATTTATGCAATGAAAAACATTTTGCTGAAAATTTTCTATACCTCATAAAGTCATTACTTCAGAGCTACATAGAAAAAAAATCAATCTCTATTGAAGGGTTTAAGAAAATTAAACTAAATATGTACACACTGTCACATTCACTTTATGAAAACCCAGGTCTGAGTTTCAAAGACGTAGAATATTCACATTTTATAAGGTAAATGAAATGGAAACTGTTATATCTGAACAGTTTACATCAAGAGAGTCAGCAAAGTATCTATGTGTTAGCTGGTACTTGAACTGTCTTGTCCTAATTACTTGCACTTTGAAACACTTTACCTTCATATTTGTAGTAACTTTTCATCTTCTGGTATAGTTCATTACAATATCAATCTTGAGTGTGAACTGGAGACTTTTTTGTTTTCATTTACTACACATAGTAGGATCATTACTGAAGCAGATTCATTCATTTGAAAATAAAGTTATATTTTAAAGGTGGATGAAAGTTGTTATAACCACTGTAAAAAAACCACTGTAAAACAGTGATTAATGACAATTAAAGGTAAGTGAATGTAACCTCAGAGTTACTGCCTTTGTTATGCTTGAGCCCCAGGACATGACACAACCATGTCTAAGAATTTATTGCTCTTAAACAAGAATTTTGTCAAGCACACCCACAAGTTCATATTAGCATGGACTGTTCAGTAGCTGATTGATTATTGTTACACAGTAGATTTCTTCTCTGCACGTTCTTGGCTTTTGGAGTTATATAGTTTATTGTAATGATTGATTCTCACTATTATATTCAGCTGAAGAAAATGCAGAAACCATTCTTTGAAAAGGCATTCCATAATGTATTATGCCGAGACATATTGCACAAGTGTTGATCACATAACTTAAACATTGAATGAAACCCCTTTATGAGAGCCTCTAACCTGAGAACTACAAAGATTTTATATATCCTCTTCAACACAGTTCATTTTCTTGAGACACCTTTCATATACCATACACAGTACACTTTAAGTGCATATATATGTGCAGTAGGCAAAATCTGTGAAGGTTTAGTTAAATACTGAAAGCTTGGCAGGCTCGCACATATTTAATTATTGTGCTCTAGGCACTAATGGCAATGAAAAACTACAAGACATTTCAGTCATCTGTAGCACTGTAAATAATTCAAAGATGCTCACTTAAAGTTGTTGCATAACAGTTAACACATAATATGAGTGAAACCATTCTTATTGAGGGACCAGCTGGACCACACCTTGATACTGAATTTCCTAGTTTTTGTCATCTCACTGAAATCTTAGGAATTAAAAAAGAAAAATCCATTCCATGGCTTTGATATCAAAATTATGTCAATTATTTGGAAAATGTATGTTTTCTAAAACATTTTTTCTTATATAATAGACAAAATGTTTCAGGTTTGGCTTTTTTTACATGCAAAGAAATGCATTAACACTAGTACTGAACAGTCTGCTAGGAAGTCAATATATTTTCATGAATCACACATAGAACATTTATGAATCCTTTATAACGATACTACATTTATGAAGGTTTTTCCTAAAAGGGTTGCATATGTGAGCAAAAAACCACTGGGAGTAGAGCATAAAGAATGAGTTGCAAAATTATATTTGTTGTTCAATTACTAGTTAAAGTGGAATCAATTTCCTAGGATGATAATTACTGAGGTAATGCATGACAATGCAATGACAACTTTGTGTTTATGCTGTCTTCCTTACAGGTTGTCACACTATAATCCAGAAGTACTAAATATTTGTATAAACTACTTTAAAGTAAATTCAGTCATGGAGACTAGGAAAACAAAGACAGGTTTTGTCTTTGTTACTTATGGAAGCTATAACTCACAGGAAAATAATTATCTCATTCAAGCATTACTGTAATATCAAAGAGCACTTGAGCTATCAGAAATTATAGATATTAAAACTAAATCATTGCTTAGATTTTTGCAATGCAAATTCAGTTCTGGGCACATTTTTAAGTGGCAGATAGTATTTCCTCCAAATTGCATTAGATAAAGTCATGGACTATTACACTGTTGTCATTCAGCTCATTTTGATGAAAAAGTAATTACTTATGGCGGATTAATGCAAAGAGTGGTTATAATGACAGTAGGTTAGGTTAAGAGTTTATTAGAAAAACACAAGCCATTTAAATTAACCCAAATGACCAGCATGTCAGTTCAAAAGAAACACGTGCTTTAATTTGTTAAACTGTAACCTTTGCTATATTAGAAAAATACTTTGACATAAACACTTTACAAATGTCAGCAGAAAATCCATACTCCATTTCTTCACATTGGTTTTGTGACACAGTGTTTGCTGATATTCGTCGAGGGATAAGTTACGATTGATTTCCTTCCACTCTTACTCTTTTCTCTTGTATTAAGGGGAATTAAATGGCAAAAATGACCCATTTTTTTCCCAGACCATCCATATGGATGTGCTACAGTAGGTAAACTTAACTGCTGCCTGGAACTTAAAGGTCAAGAAAATCTCTCAAAAAAGCTTTGAATTGTAACAGTTAGAGAAGGCCAGAGCATCCACAGACTGCGGAGCAAAAGTAATGCAAAAAGTGGGAAGAACTGGTGTAGAAGGGTATTCTGAGGCATTTGCTTCTGTGTCTTTTCTTTAGACATTGCTCCTGTGTATTTACACACCAAAATGGAATTGCTGAAAACAGCTTGATTTAAAGAATCAGTAGTATTTCTTGCTTTAGGATAAAATCTCTTCATTTTCCTAACTGTTTCCATATATCCCTTTCAAACACTTTCATCAACGTAAGATTTAAAGATTGTGTTTGTACACTGGAGATTTGTTCCCCTGTTGAAGAACATTGCCCTTTTGTTAATGCATTTTGAATTGTATGGGAAGGTGTGATAAAAGCACTTTGAAGATAACATTAAAGCTAGATCCTACAAATGACCCAAGCATATGAGTTTCTTCATTTCTATGCCTATACTTTCAAATATCTGACCAAAAGCTGTTAATACACCTGATAAATGAACACAGATGTGTATAAATGTATAAAAACCTTTCATCTTGAGGGTGCTCACAGGGCATGTGAAGGGCAACCAAGGGATCAGGCCCAGCCAGCACGGGTTCATGAAGGGCGGGTCCTGCTTGATCAACCTGATCTCCTTCTATGACCAGGTGACCTGCCTAGTGGATGAGGGAAAGGCTGTGGATGTTGCCTACCTGTACTTTGACAGAATCTTCCACAGCATTCTCCTAGAGAAACTAGTGGCTCATGTCGTAGACAGGTGCACTCTTCGCTGGGTAAAGAATTGGCTGGACGGCCGAGCTCAGAGAGTCATGGTGAATGGAGTTAAAGCCGGCTGGTGGCCAGTCACAAGTGGTGTTCCCCGGGGCTCGGTTCTAGGGCTGGTGTTGTTCAATATCTTTATTGATGACCTGGATGAGGGGATCGAGTGCTCCCCTAGTAAATTTGTAGATAACACGAAGTTGGGTGGGAGTGTTGATCTACTGGAGTGTCGGAAGGCTCTGCAGAGGGATCTGGACAGGCTGGATTGATGGGCTGAGGTCATTAATAAGGCCAAGTGCAGGGTCCTGCCCTTTGGTCACAACAACCCCATGCAACGCTACAGGCTTGGAGAGCTGCACCTGGGTGTGCTGGTTGACAGCTGGCTGAACATGAGCAAACAGTGTGCCCAGGTGGCCAAGAAGGCCAACAGCATCCTGGCCTGTATCAGAAATAGTGTGGCCAACAGGAGCAGGGAAGCGACTGTGACCCTGTACTCAGCGTTGGTGAGGCCACACCTCGAATCCTGTGTTCAGTTTTGAGCCCCTCACTACAAGAAGGACGTTGAGGTGCGGGAGGGTGTCCGAAGAAGGGCAGCAAAGCTGGTGAGAGGTCTGGAGCACAAGTCTTATGAGGAGCAGCTAAGGGAACTGTAGTTGTTCAGTCTGGAGAAGAGGAGGCTGAGGAGAGACCTCATCGCTCTCTACAACTACCTGAAAGGGGGTTGTGGCTACGTGGGTGTTGGTCTCTTCTCCCAAGTAACTAGTGATAGAACAAGAGGAATTGGCCTCAAGTGACGCATGGGAGGTTTAGATTGGATATTAGGAAAAATTTCTTCATTGAGAGGGTGGTTAAGCATTGGAACAGGCTATCCAGGGAGGTGGTGGAGTCACCATCACTGGAAGTATTCAAAAAACGTGTGGATGTGGCGCTTCAGGACATGGTTTAGTGGACATGGTGGTGTTGGGTTAACAGTTGGACTTGATGATCTTGAAGGTCCTTTCCAACTCTAATGATTCTGTGATTCTGTAAATACATGTATGCACACACCTCTATGTATGTACATCTCAGGTGGCTTGTTGTGCTGTTTGAAAAATATTTTTTCTTTGCAAAAGCTTTTAAGAAGCAATACATCATTTTTTTGATGCTCTATCCAGAAACTGCAATGAGGAAGCTGACTGTCTTTCACAGCATAAAAGATGCAAACCAATAAAGCAGCGTATTTCATGTGAATGTGGATCTTACATGTTTACTTCTTCATTGTCCTTTATTCCCCAAGAAACAAATGGATATGAATCAATAATCAGAGAAGATATCTCAACCCAGGCCCTGACAGACTTAGCAAAACTTCAGTGACTTAAAAGGAATTATGCTTTATTACTCCAGGAGAATTTCTGGAATGGTTCCATAGATATTCTGTCTCAAAGGTATTTGTCTTTCCTCTGTTGGCAAAGATGAACATTAAGAGCATTGTGAACAAGAGATGTGGTAGATGGAGAAATAAAGGAGACAGAGAAACACTTTTGATCCAAACGTAAAATGAATATATATATATTTTTTTTAAATAAGCTAACAAAATAATTCTGTATATATGTCTAAAATTACTAATGAAGAATGAAAAGAAAGAACATTTAAAGGGCAGTTATACTGAGATATGCTATATCCTACAGTGTTTGACGGAGGGGGGGATGACTACTTGTTTCTAAAAATTGCCAGAAATTAGTAGCACAGGTTCTGCAATAGTCTTTCCTGACATATGAACCTCATGTTGGTAGGTATGTTCCCTACTCATTGTAGAGAAAGCTGTCATAGACTTGCATTTTTGTATGTGATTTAACAAAAGATTAGACTGTGTTGAACATGGACCACTATTAGGAAAGAAAACTAAAATACTTCTTTCTGCTGATGTACATGTATTCAGAGGAATGTAACCTCTTAAGTCACATGTGATGGGATAAACCAAAAGGGTTCCCAGTCCTTGCATGGAATACTTTTTCTATGCAGAAGTAACAGCAAGGAAATATTATGTTAAGTAACACAGTTTGCAAGGAGTTTAGAGATCATCACAGACAGTACACTGGTCCAGGTGACTACCTCACAATTGAATTTGCATGGTTTCAATTCAAAGAAATATGATTTATTAGCTTTCAAAACCATAAAGATAATAGCAAAAAGTCTTAATAAGAGACATCATTCTGCACTTTGGCTTTTGGAATGTCATTACTCTCAATGCAGAATGACAAGGACCTTAACAAAATGAAGAAATGCTCACTGAGAAGACAGAAAAATTTATTTCGTTTCTTGCAGACAGTGACATAAGAAGTTCCAGTGCTCTTTTCAAGAGGGCAATGGACCTTTGTAAAAAGCTTACTTTGGTTGAAAGACCAAGTAGCTTAAGTGTTTATTTCCCAAGATGTATATTACCATATTGCTGAATACATGTCAGTAATGTGATACTTGAACCTTTTTGATTAAGCTCCTGTTGAACTTTAGATTGCAATAATCAACAGTCTGTACAATTTAAATTTTAGATTATTTAAGAAGTCTTCAGAAGCACAGACATTATAATATGAGATGATTATTGTCATCGTTATGAAAGAGGTTACTAAATCCAGTGGGAATATTCATCAGCATACCGTAATCAGCAGCTACGGAGAATGCTTAATTACAGTTATTTAGGTGACATGTTGATGCAGTAGTAGTGGTGTTAAAAGCAGAAAAGTTGCATGAATTAGCACTTGTAGTCATGTGAGAAGATATTAAAAGGCATCAATATCAATGTAGAATGTCTGATTATGTGGCTGTTTATATTATTTTGTCTTACTATCAAATGACAGTGCTCAGCATAAAAGACCATTGGACTTACATTTTCACTTACGTTTGATACTTATTCAAAAGGGAAACTATTACATTGTATTTGATTGTCCAGAATTAAGTGGTCATGTTAAATTTAAATAGTTTTAATGGATAAGCTATGCAAAAGAAATTAAAGTACATGTGTGGATAACTCTTGTAACTTTAAGATTAATTTTTAATGTCGTTTTCCTGATTAGATTAGGTGTCAAAACTGGTCTGTTAGAAATTATGAATGCACATTTTTGTATATTCATGAATATTATGCAGTTAAATTCGTATAGCCTAGTGTCCTGGTTTCAGCTGGGATAGAGTTAATTTACTTCATAGAAGCTAGTGTGAGGCTGTGTTTTGGATTTGGGATGAAAAAATGTTGATAACGTGCTGATGTTTTTGTGCTGGCCTGCCAGCCAGAAGGCTGGTGGTGCACAGGAACCTGGGAGGCAACACAGCCAGGACAGCTGATGCAGGGTGGCCAAAGGGATATTCCACATCATATGATGTCATGCTTGGTATATAAAGCTGGGATGATGAAAAAGGGGAGGGAGAGGAGATGTTTGCAGTGATGGCGTCTGTCTTCCCAAGAAACCATTAGGCGTGATGGAGCCCTGCTTCCCTGGAGATGGCTGAACACCCACCTGTCCGTGGGAAGTAGTTAATGAATGCCTTGTTTTTCTCTGCTCACGTGCAGAGCTTTTTCTTTTCCTATTAAACT
>NW_010541224.1:0-5141 GCF_000687285.1 Phaethon lepturus | reverse complement strand
TCCCTATTAAACTGTCTTTATCTCAACCCATGAGTTTTCTCACTTTTCCCATTCCGATTCTCTCCCCATCCCATTGTGGGGGAGTGAGAGAGCAGCTGTGTGGTGCTTAGTTGCTGGCTGGGGTTAAATCACAACACCTAGCAACGATTATTGGTTTAGGTTAACTACTTAATAGCTTCTGGACTTGTGATCTTTTAAGAATTAGGCTTATCAGACAGGTGTAAGTTCTGCTTCGACTTTGGAAATTCTTAACATACATGTTACATCCATAAATGAACAAAGATATTTATATTCCATTTTTCATGTAACCAAACTACATTTTCTACTTTGATATATACCAATCTCTTACTATCAAATTTGTGCTCAATATGAAACCAGTGTTAAATATACTACAGTCTAAGTACTTCTGCTTTTTCTATGTACTTTTCACAATTCCATTTCACAATCCTTATATCTTTATAAATGATATCTTTAATTTTATACTTAACTGTAAATATAGTTAAAAAGAACTGGCAACTAAATTTGAAATTTCCTGACAGCCATAAATATTAGGACTATTTATTCTATTGTATGATTTTATGTGTGCATTGTGTGGCATTTTGCAGGAATTTAAAGAATTGACTAAAGACTAAGGATGAAACACTATAAATGTGTTGACCCTCTAGTGCTTTCTTTTATGTTAAACAAAGTGTATATAACTTGTGAGATACTTACTGAAATCTTAATCTTTTTCTGGGAAGGTTCTTTAAAACAAAAAGGTTTCAATTTCGTGCAAAGCAACTGATGTTTTTCTATATTTACGTATTCGTCTCAGTCTCTAGGAGGATTTTTTTCTCCTCCATCATAAAATTAGCTATACAAAAGTCTTAATCTGTCATCTGCATGCAGACTACCTGAGCATCTAGAACTGAGAATGCAAAATAAGTGATATTTTCACAAAAGGTACTAAGTGCATGCAACATATCGTAGGAGAAACAGGGAAAGCTGCAACCTCTCCCTGCCATTTTGAGTATCTGCCTACTCAGGGATTATAATTAGAGAAAGTATTGGAGTAGGTTAATAATTATGACTGTTCAGAACCTTTAACCTTAGTTCTTAAACAGGCTTTTTTTTGCCATCAAAATACGAATACATGCGTTATGACTCTTATAACTCTCTTAATAAAGGTTTAAAACCAAACATCCTAATCCTGGGGCTCCCTCTATGGTCTCTGTGACTGTGACATCAGTGCTACTGAAAGGTCAGAGAAGAAAAGCAATGTGCTGAAGAGATTCTGCCTAAATCTATGTACAAAGGAATGAAAAGACCAGGAAAGTGCTGGAACTTTCTCCTTGTGTAGTACATTTGTTTTTAAGACAGACAGTATGATTTTGCACCCAGGTAGGCTAAGGATTGAGCTCGCTGTCAAGAGGTGTGAACTTTTGTTCATTTTTTCACTTGGGATGAAGGTTTCAAATCACAGCTCTCATTTCCCACTTGGTTATACAACATCCTTCTAGGAGAAGATACCTAACAATGTAACTGACTGATGAGGGGGAGAAAAACGTGTGTGCCAGTTCCTGATTCACTTTTTTCTTTTTTTTCAGTATTGTTTCAAGTGACTGTATCAACTTACAAATATGGCAAGGAGGAGGGAACAGAGCCTCTCAGCACTGCCATGGATACTTGGGAAGGCAAATTCTGACCATGAATTTTAGAAGTTGTGTATCACATAGGTGGAGACATATGGTGGAAAAGCACCCAAGTTGCAATAGAGTTTTAGACCACGAAAAGGAGCTTGCCTTTCTAGACCATTGTGCATCCAGGAGACTTCATCCAGTCAGCCCAGGAAAAACTCAGTGAGTTCCACCGAAGTCAGACAAAGATGACCTTTCAGATTATGTTCTCAGATGGAAATATCTAAATCTCACTGCTGGGTTCAAGGAGATTTTTGAAACCTCATGCTGTTCAAACACAAAGTAGATCATAGGACTACAGGAAACCCAGCTATGCTATGGTTAAAGATTGCAGGAGGCTGTGGTGTTAATCCAGGTTTCAGTCGACCGACAACACTTCCTTTTACTGTAGGTAGTAGTGATACTCAACTTCCCACCCCCAACCTTATTCCTTTCTGGAGTACTTGCTTTTATAATAATGTTCTAACTTCCCACCCCCAACCTTATGCTTTTATTCCATAGTGGTGATAAAAAAGGTTGTTTCTTTTTATCGTTATACTAAATGATTATAAAATCATAGCTTTATGAATACAGGGTCAAAGGAGATCATTAAAGCACTTTGAATGAATGACATTTTTATTCCAAGACATCCAGAAAAAATATGAAAACTTAAAGAAATGACAGCCCATCACTTCTTTTGGCAGTCTTTTGCAATGGTAAACTAGAAATTCCACATTGTACTTTCTGTCTTCACCATGGCTGAATTTTTGCCTGGAGAATTTTGAGCCTTCTTTCTAGCAGCTTCCAAATGACTTTGCTGTTTAATATGCTTCTGCAAATTTTCTTCCAGTAAATAATAGATAATGCAATCATAATGTCAAGTTGAGTCTCAGACTTTTCATCACCAATTTTACCTTCTTTCTCTACTGGTATTATTTAGTTGGGTCTGAAAATAAGAAAAGCAAAAACTGAAATGATCAATGCAGATTAAATAAGAGATAGTCATCTCTCAGGTACATTTGTTAAGGGAAAGCATCAGTTGTATAAAACATAGTTAAAATATAATGGGCTCCAGATGCTACAAAATCATAATGTGTTTACTTTCAAAGCAGAAGACAATCACATTGAGGAAGAGCCCTATTGAAATGTCTTTATTTCTCCTTTGTAAAATGACTTTGGTAGATAGTCATTTTGCTGAAGGATGTTAGTCATGGTTTCTCATTCTACCATTATTGACTCAATGTATTCAGAGTGCTTTTTATATCAAATCCACTGTGTATGCTAATCAAATATCTGTTCATATGTAAACTGCAAGTTGATACTTGATTATGATTTCTGATGAGCCAATGTCCATAATGTTAAAAATTCACATTTTTAAATACTGGGTGCAGATATTCAGCTCTGTATTAAGGCACAAGTATTCTGTTGAATTCTTCAAAAGCTGGCCATATTTTGAGATTTGTATTTTTCTTTAGCTTCAGATACATTGCTTCTTCTCCAGAGCCATAAATAATGACAGTTGCCAAATCATACAAATTGTTGCCATAGATCCTGTTAGATATTTTACGGGGTAGTCAACAGAGACAGCATGGTATTCACAATTTAATAGAGATCCCCTTGCATATGCACACTCTGCAGACATACAGCTATTTTGTATTTGTTTTTTAATTAATTCTCTGTGAACACAATTCAGTAGAGAATGAATAGAAAAAATGCATGCACACAAAAGCTGTGGAATTTCGATAACACTACCTACGTGGAACTGATAAACTTCATCAAATCAAAGAAAATGTTAAATATAAATTAATTTTTTATAATAGTTTATTCTACTTTTATTCTTCTTTACAGATATGATCAGGATGATTCAGTAATGACAATGATGTTTGTTGTATTACCATTTAGTTTGGCTCTTTTTCATTATATTTTCCAGCCCAAGGGAGAATTTTTACCTGTCTGTCAAACATGAGGCAGAATTTGATGCTCATCTTATTACTCTGAAGGGTGAGTTTTTAAGGGAGAATTAACAAACAAAATACCACAAATCCTATCCTGAGCTCCTTCTGGGCTTCGGCTGAACCTACAGTCACTAGCACATTTCCAACCCCAAGCTCTTTGACCAGCTCTCTAAGGATATCATTAAAAGTATTGTATACTGTGTGCAGAAGTGAAGAAACATAAGATGCAGTAGGCTGTATGCCTTCTTTATATAATAAACCAAGTCCAATTACATGTGATGTGACATGCGCTTGGGAGAAGGCATCTGTAGTTACACAAAGAATAAAATAATTTAGGAAGCCAGTGTCTTAAGAGTAGATGGAAAGTAGGTGGCAACATTTTCAAACAGTTTTCTGTAAGGGCAAGCTATTAAAAGTTTTCAGAAAAATCTTTGGGTTTTTTTCATTAAGATAAATTCTGTAGAAGTTAATGACTAAGTCAAGGCTTTAGTTAAAGGACCAGACTGATTGCTGACAGCAATGCAACAAGTGTTGATACCACAGAGGAACTTGTCAGCATGAAAATGTCAAAAGAGTGTTTGAGAGTAGTTTCAGTGCTTTCAGGTAATATGGGTTTATTCATTTTAATCAAAATTACAAGAATGCAAAGTTACAGAAAGACATTCTGTTAACATGCATTAGCTCCAGCTGTTAAAAAGATTTTTGGGGAACACGCCTTGTTTCAGTCACAGAATCATAAAATAGTTTGAGTTGGAAAGGACGTTTAAAAGTCATATACTACAACACCCCAACAATGAACAGGGACTTCTTCAACTAGATCGCTTTGCTCAGATCCCCGTCCAACCTGACCTTGAATGTTTCCAGGGACGGGACAGCTACCGCCTCTCTGGGAAACCTGTGCCAGTGTTTCACCACCCTCATTATGAAAAATTTCTTCTCTCTGTCTAGTCAAAATGTACCTTCTTTTAGTTTAAAACTACTACCTCTTTTCCTATTGCAACAGGCCCTGTGAAAAAAGTCTGTCCCCATCTTTCTTATAGGCCTTCTTGAAGTACTGGAAGGCCGCCATAAGGTCTCCCTGGAGCCTTATCTTCCCCAGGCTGAACAATCCCAACTCTCAGCCTGTCCTTATAGGAGAAGTGTTCCATCCCTCTGATCATTTTGGTGGCCCTCCTCTGGACTCGCTCCAACAGGTCCATGTCTTTCCTGTGACGAAGACCCCAGAGCAGGACACAGTAGTCCATCTGGGATATCACCCGAGTAGACTAGAGGGGCAGAATCACCTCCCTCAACTTGCTGGCCACACTTCTTTTCATGCAGCCCAGGATACGGTGTGTCTTCTGGGCTGTAACTCCTCCCGCAACTTGCTGGCCACACTTCTTTTCATGCAGCCCAGGATACGGTGTGTCTTCTGGGCTGTGAGTGCACATTGTCAGCTCATGTCTACCTTTTCAGCTGCCTGTACCCCCAAGTCCTTCTCGGCAAGGCTGCTCTCGATCATTTCATCCCCCAGCCTGTATTGATACTGGGG
>NW_010541223.1:11421-18786 GCF_000687285.1 Phaethon lepturus | reverse complement strand
AGATCGCCCTTGGACTATGCATTGCAGCTTCGTCGCCACCCACGTGGAAGAGCATGTAGAGATGTTGCCTCTTCACCCCTCTAGGGTGCAACCCCGCCGGCAGGGAGAGGGCTCACCTTGTGAACACAGCCTGCACCCCCAGCTGAAGGCACTGGAAAAGCTGGCAGCCATTGCGGTCTTCTCTCCACTGTTTTTCTTCAGGGATGTTTTACGAGGAGCGGGAAGAGGGCACCCGGACAGAGGAGGATTAACTTTACAAGTCCGTCTCCCTGTGACAAAATGTTTGAGGTTTGCCAGTCCCCTTATGTTCTCTCCCGCTGGTTCAGGACAGTTTTGTCCTGAATAGGAGAACAGGAATGGTGCAGGAGCTCAGCCATCAGACATCGTCCTGTCTTCTGGCTCGGGGAGGGGGAGATTAATAAAAGCTGCCAGAGAAATGCCTTGGAATGACCCTTTCTGATAGGAGAGACACTGTCCTGGAAACACCCATCATTTGTTGGCAGTGATATTCACTTCATTCCTTGGCTACACAACCAAATTTCTTTAACTCTCCTCAGGGTCATTTTTAGACTGGATTGCAACTGTGTTTTACGTAAAAAACCCCACCAAACAAAAACCCAACCACTTTGCCTCCTTCTGTTCTACATTTCTGACATATCCTGAAAGGAACAAAATGCTGGAACAATGAAATATTTTTCTTTTTTACAGCCCTATCTATCATTAAAAGATGGTTTGTTTAACATCTCTTCTTCCCTGTGAAGGTGATAGATGGGGCTGAACAAGACTTACAGGATCCCATAGGTGAGATGCCATTTGCATCATCAGCAACAGCGGTCATCAGGGAATCACCCACCATTTTTAAAAGAGATAAGCAGGAAGACTGGAGCAGGATGAGATTTATTACAGGTGGTAGAACAGACTTCAAAGTGGAAGTTTGGATTCTTTGCAGGAACAGACCCTAGGTGAGGCTGTCGAGTTAGGCAGGGCCCTGGTTTTGGAGGTGTGGTGGTGACGCCGGTCACGGAGCCATGTATGAATGGGCTGGGCCCGTCTGTTTCTTCCTGTGGTGCTGCCCACAACTGGAAGGAGAGAGTTAAAAATCACCGGTGCTCCACATTCCCTTACCAACCGTCACAAGGCCCTGAACTCTCTTTAGATCGCCCTTGGACTATGCAGTGCCAGCTGAAGGCACTGGAAAAGCTGGCAGCCATTGCGGTCTTCTCTCCACTGAGAACAGACTGAAACTGTTTTTCTTCAGGGATGTTTTACAAGGAGCGGGAAGAGGGCACTCGGACAGAGGAGGATTAACTTTTTTTGGAGGGAACATCACATGAGCATACTCAGACTTGAAACCTCCAAGAAAGACTGTCAAAGGCTGCCTTGGCAATCAAGAAAGTGGCAGCAGTCAAGGAAGTGGTGCATCAGTGGTGAACCAAAGAATGGAGTTCATGAGACCTGTCCTGCTCAGCAAGCTGGGCCCAGTTCTCCCCTGGATGTCAGCCCACTGTAGTTGCTGGAGAGACACTGGAAGGGGCTTCAGAATAACAGGTGAAACTCTAGTATTCTACAAATCGGTTTCCATTTTGCTGCAGCAGGGTTTCCTTTGTGCACTTAAGACCACTGGAGACCGGGAGATGAACTCTAACAAAATGCCAGCCATCAGATTTACTGTCTAAACAGTGATCTCACCTGCAGAGTTTTTTAAGTGGCATTTTACCCTTCCCAATCCCTGACTCAAAAGCCTGGAAGTACCTGCACTGTCACATTCCCAACCTCTTTCCTTTCCCAGGGAAATCGATCTGGATGGGAAGCGATGAGTATACACGGGTTTTGTGGACTCTTAGGAATACTTCTGAAGTTAAGATAAGGAGAATGAGAGAGACAAAATGTCCATGTTACTGGGAGTGGTAAGTGCCCCAGGAAGCCTCCCCGAAATTCTTGAGACCCATGGCAGGGACTCTTTCACTGCTCAGCCTCACTGAAACTTCTCAGTTGTCAGTGGTTTTATTTTCCCTCCATGCCATTTTCTGACTTCCTCAAGCTGATGGTCATGCTCATGGGGAAACCTGTACTAATTCGTGGAAGCCAAAAGACTGAATCATATAGGAGTGCAATTGGGCCATGAGGATTTGGTAATGAATCTGACAGGGACAGAGAGAATTGGGGGTTGGGGCTGTTCTAAAATAAATTATTAAATTTGACCAAACACTTAATAAATTCTTCCCTCCTGTTTCCCTTCTGAATGCAGTTATTTGTCCCAGTAGTTAGATCCACACTCTCCCATGTCCAGATTAATTTCTTTCACATGATTAATCAGCAGCTGGAAGCAGGTGATGTCATGGACTCTGACAATGTCATCAAATACTACATTTCCCGTATTATTATTTTTTTAACTAAACAACTGCAGCGATGGCTTTGCTGGCTGGTGACCAGCTGAGTCTCTGCGCAGAACTGTAATGCTCCTTGCCTCTGTTTTCCCGTGTTACCCAGCTTGCTTCCTCTCTGATGGGAAAATCAACTTCCATGGCAAGACTCTGAGTAGCACCTACACTTGCAGTGTATCCAAGAAAAACATACTGCAGGGACCAGGGGAGTCCTTACAGCCCTGGCAAACCAGGAGTTCATCCCTTTTCCCTCAGAGGGAAAGTAGTGCTGGGGCAGCTTCAGCGTCCCAAGGTGATTGGACAAACATGTTTTAATTTCAGACGAAAGGTGGATGGAAGTAGGTTAGAGTCCCTCAAATGCAAGCTCTCAATATGAACAAGCACTACAACTGCATTTACATGGAAACAAAATGTGTCTCGGCTCTTGGCCACTTTGGAAAAAGAAGGTTGACGATCTTTGCAGAAACGGTGCAGAACACTTTACGGTTGATGAAATTTGCCTGGTGTTGTTAAGAGATGATGTCTCCCACGTTTACCAGAAAAGGTAATGCCTGAAGTCAATATTGCATGTCGTTTTCTGTTAAAAACCTGATTCATAACTCTCGTCTTTTTCTCTGTCAAATCTATGCTTTCCCATTCTTAATGTTTAAATGATTCTCAGCGGGTTTTGTCTCAAGTTTGGGGTGAATCAGAGGCATTTGCCTGGTACAGTAAGTCGTAAAAGGCGAAGGTGGGGCCTTGCGTTCTCTAAAAACGATGGTTTTTTGTCAAGTTCTGTCTCCAGCAATGTATCAGTTTAAAAATCCCACATCTGGTCTAACCTGTGCTCAATGATAAAGGCAGTCTTTGAGAAGGCAGTCTTGACGGGTTGGTTTTGGAATGATGCTGATGGTTTCTTTTCCATCTTAATTTTCAAACATTTCAAAGTGTGCATAAATGTTGATGAATTTTGCTTGATTTTGTTTAGTTGGGACATTAGCTGTGTTGCAGACAAATGGAATTAGAATAGCTATTACAGCACTCGATTTTCCAAATCATTACAGAAGGATGAGATTACAGTGAAATATTTTCTGTTAATACATTTAAGCATTTACAATTATGGAAGGTTTTTCATGAGTAAATGCAAAATTATTGCAGCAATTCTGAGTATCAGCAGGGTTTGAAAGCTTTTAATTAATTTTGTTTACATTTGAAATAATCATAATAATTTGAGAATAATAAACCACATCAGTCCCTGGGGAAGACTCCCATAAAGTGGATTACATCACACCTGAAATAAGTTTTGGCTCTTTCTCTGTCATTTAGATAATCCATGCAAAATCCCCAAAAGGCTCACAACTGTGTCAGGAAACACAAATTATAGTCTACATATGTTACCCAGTTACGTCCAAAGAAAAACACCTACTGATTCAAACGGGCTATGGTCCAGGTCTCATACTGTACACCTAAATTAGAAATTCAGCTGTCTCTGGGATAGGAACTGATCAAATTCTCTCGTTCAGAATTCAATTCAAAATCCCTTCACGTACCGTCGCCAAGGAAGTACTTTTTTCCACTTCCACACTTCCTAATTTCCACTTGTACTATTCAAAAATTGAAAGCAAGGATTTACATACAAGGTACTAAATAATCTACTGAACTCAAATCTGTTTCCACTGGGCAGACATATTTTTTCCATCCACATTTAAGGTAAGCATACCAGACAGCCTTTCTTTTTAACAAGCTGATGTGATGTAAACAGGAGGAATGAAGAGATAACACTCCGCAGTTACAAGTGGAAGAGCCGGCAGCATTTGGCAGCGGTGAGGCCAGTCCCCCACAGCACACGTCAGAAGATGGAGGGCAACAGCAGTGACAGTGTGGTGATGCCCAAGGCAATGCAGGGAAGCGGTAGCAGAGAGAGCAATAAGGGCTCTCTTGCCTGCCAGCCCACGCCAGAACCATCCTTGGGTCTTGGGACTGCACTGGCAGCCTCGGCGCTGTATTTAGAGAGAGAGACGGAGCTAAATAGCTAATAATAGCTAAAGCCCTGTTCCTCATTCCTGTTTTCATATGGTCACATTTGCACAATGAATTTTAGTAAAGCCAACACACCAGGTACTACTAGTCCCCGCGAGCAGCTGTTCTTTCGACAGTTAATGTGTTAACTCTTGTCGTACTAGTTGTTACAAGCTTGTTTGCAGGCTGTCTCTGCTCGGCTTGGCCCAGCCACGGTTCCTCAGCCTGCATGGACAGCCCTTGTTTTCTGTCGTGTCCTCTCCCTGCAGGTGAACAGCACAGTCGAGCTGTTTTGCTCCATGTGTCTGTCTGGGCCAGGCCTTGAGTGGTGCTCAGGCAGCTTGAGGAGACCCTTCTCACTCTGCCCAAACTCCCAGCTTTTATTAATTATGACCATGTTATTCCAGTGCTGCTTGGGTTCACGCTTCTTTTCCTCATGTTGATTGTCCTCACACTTCTGCCAGTGTTTCATAAAATTCCCAGGGCTGGATCCAAATGCTGAAGGGAAGAGAATCACTGACTCCTACAGGCACTCAACCAAATCCTTCCTTTACTGAAAAACATGCAGTCCTGCACAGAGGGTTGAGTTTAAAAGCTCGATAGGGCATCGTTGGTTTTTCTGGTTTGGTTCCTGAAGGGTAAATATCAGATAAAAGCATAGGAAGCCAACCCAAGAAAGGGCTGGGATGCATAGCTCCCATTTATTTCATTTGCAAAATGTGCTTCAGTAGCCTTTTACTTACAGTTTATCCCACGGAGCAGCCACTGAGACATTGCCGAAAGCTGAGAGCATCACCTCAGTACATGGACAGCCCACCACAGTGCTGCTGGAACCACAGAGCGTGGGTTATCCTACAGAAGAAATGGGGAGGCACTGGGAACAGATTTCTGTTTTCTTCTAACAGCGCTACTCAGCTGGAGAACCCACAGGTAAATAAAGGAGGCCAGAAGGGACCTAGTCAGGGTGCTGCATGGAGAAGGGGAAGCCATGCCTAGAGGAGGAGCAGCCCCACAAGCACAGCAGTCAGGCAATGGCTGCAGCCCCAGCCCTGCTGATCAAAACTCTTTGGCCGGGTGCTGAAGGAGGAGCTTCACCATCAGAACAAAAATGGTACAGACACTTCTGCATGGCTGAAAGGTGCCCAACTGGAAAACTTCAGGTTTGGGGCATTGCTACTCCTGACACGGCAGCCTTCCCTCTTCCTCCTGAGGGACCAGGGAACAGAAAGGTAGTCTCATTATATTATGCTTTTTTTGTACTTGTTCCTTATCTTGCTGTACCAAAAAATTAAATTCTCTTGTGGCATCTGCTGAATGCTGACAAGATACGTGTCAGCATCATATTATTACCTACACATTCATTTTACATTGAAGTGTCTGAAAACCAGTGATATTTGGGTTTCTGCATCCATTTTTATGCTTTGGAAAATTCTACACTTCTCCGCTCCCAGATGACAGAAACACAAGGTGGGTTATGACTTAACAGAACTGTATTGTAGCATTTTATTCAGCCTCAACTTTAGATTTAAAATGCTCCTAAGAGGCCTTTTTAATATCCATCTTTGTCTTTTTTGAATCAAATGCTTAGTTATCACAGTTTTGTCTTTCTCAGTCTGGAAATGGTGGCAACTAACTCCTCTCCTTTGCATTCTTTACTCTTCTAGTATAACCCCTATTTCAAGATTATCCCTACCTACTATGAACCTGTAAACAAAGTGCTGATGTAAAAAACTCAGCACCAGCTGCATTCTCACTGGACCCAGATTTGAAGAAAGGCTGCCTGAGAAGAAGCCCAGACATTAAGCCTGTGGTAGGAGCTGCTTCTGCAAAGTAGAATGATCTCTTTGGATCAACTCCACAGGAGGACACCCAGACATCTGCACCCAGAACCTCCACACCTACCAAGCCATGTGCTGAAGCAACAGCACAGATTGGAAGTGCCCATACATCTCTATCATCACAACCCAACAGCCACACCCTGGCTGGTGTCCAGGATAGACCTTCTGCTGCATCTGATACTTCACTGCACCCCATTCTACCTCCTGTACCAAACAGTCCTCTTACACCAGGGCTGGGGCTTCCCACCTTTCCATTCAGGCATCCATATTCGGCAGCTGTGCTAGCCTGCTTCCCTTCTGGGACCCATGGGCTTTCAGTGTCCATGCTGGCAGCAACCGCTGCTGTTGCTACGCCAAGGCCACCTCCCAGCCAAGCTCCAGCATACCTTCATGGCCCTATTTGCACCTGCCATCCAAACAGTGCAGCTGCAGGCAATGGGGTTGGACCCCAACGCTAGAGACGTCACAGATACTAGAGTGTCATAGAGCTTAGAAATAGATTACCAGAGAAATAAATAAAAATAAAGTGTTTGTGTTCTCAATAATAATCTTTTCTAGTTGTCTTGTCCTGTCTCCACAGTCTCACAGTTACTGTCTCAACACTCTGAGTTGCCCGCAGGGAGATGAACTGGTTTGCTCCAGCCCAGGGAAGCCAAAGGCCCCAGGCACTAGCGGTGCGCTCAGCAGAGCCCAACAAAAGGGCAGCGTGTGGCTAATCCAGTAGCTGCACCAGCACCAAGCGTCACTCGCACAAAACCAATCATTCACAGGTCTTGCTGCGTCAGTGCCCCTTCCTCCTCTCAGGTCAGACTAAGGGCGAGGGGCTGCAGGCAACAGACTTGGGTTCTCCTGCCCAGCCCACATGACATCTGGGCATAACGACAGCGTTGCAGCTGTCCTACAGGGGTCACACATTGTCCTTCCTGTCTCCATCACGAGTGGATATGCTTTTACAGCACGCTGGAAATGACACAGTAGAGCCCAGTGCTCAGCGACCACTGGTTGCTCAGCACTGGCATCAATCGGTGGCCCTGGGATTTGCAGGAACGAGTATTCCCAGCAAGCAATTTCTCTCTCTCTCTCTCTCTCTCTCTCTTTTTTCCCCTTCCCTTCCCTTCCCTTCCCTTTCTCTCTTTTTCTTTTTC
>NW_010541223.1:6416-11152 GCF_000687285.1 Phaethon lepturus | reverse complement strand
TTCCTTCCTTCCTTCCTTCCTTCCTTCCTTCCTTCCTTCCTTTCGCTCTTTTGCTTGCTCTTTTGCCCACTCTTTCGCTCTTTCTTTCGCTCTTTCTCTTTCGCTCTTTCTCTCTTTCACTCTCTCTCTTTCTTGCTCTCTTTCTTTCTCTCTTTCTTTCTCTCTCTCTTCCTCCCTTCCCTTCCTCCCTTCCTTCCCTTTCTTCTCTTCCTTCCCTTCCTTCTTTCATTCTCTTTCCTTCCTCCCTCCCCTCCTTCCTTCCTTCCTCTATCCCTCCTGTCTCTCTCCCTCGTTTTGAAGAGCAGCTCATATTCTTGTTTATTGCCATATAACATTGCTGACCACCAGGAAACCTTTGGAAACCAAGGAAAACAGAGACAAAACTCAAGCAAACAAGCCTGATGCAAGATGCATCAGGCCTCCAGTGGCTTCAAAAGCACTCAGCACTGGGCAGCATGAGCACCACAGTGAGCCCAGCATCCGGCAGGATGGACCCTGAGTTAGGATGACAAGGAGAGGTAGAAGCACAGAACATTAAAAAAAGATGAAGAAAGGTGCATTACTTTCTGAGATGAGATGGGCAATGCAACCATGTTCCATCTATTTGTTTAGAGCTCCATCTTCCAATATGATCCCTATGCAGAAGTCTGATTTGTTTTCTTGGGACTTCTGGCGCAAATTGGATTGCAGATCTCCAAAAAGGTCTTGGTTGTGAAGGAGGCAAAGTTAAAGGTTTTTGGATTATCCATTCTTTGTCCCATCTGCTGTACGTTCTTTCTCTTTTTAGCTCTTCTTTCTCCTTTGGTGGGGACTGGTCAGCTCACATGGTGTTTAGAGTCAATTTTACAATTTGCAGGCACTAACTGGAGGTGTTTGAGTTCATTGCTGTGTATGTTCAAGTAGTTATTCTTTATGAGTCAATTTTTCTTCCATGAGTCAACTTATGCTTGTTTCAGACTTCATGAGAAATATTTTACTGCAAAAAACCTCCCAAGACTGTAAGGTAAAATTTAGATCAAAGTATCTGGTACATCCCTTGAGCATAACTTTTATTTCATATTTCTTTATAATAAGGAAAGGAGAAGTCCTTCTAGAAAGTCCCCAGGAGGCTGGTATCATTTGTATGCTTTTTCCACTCTCTTACAGATTTCAATAGAAGATTATATCCTATTCATAGGAGTCCATTGGATAATTCAAATAAACCAGCAAAGAATAGTGAGAGATGCTGACATGTGGCCTCTCTCAGCACATGCTTAGAATGACTGACCGTCTATCAACTTTGCAGTGTAGTTTGGCTGAACCAAAAATTACATCAGGGAAGGTTCCTCCCTTTGGCTAAATCTGGCAGATGTAGAACAGCTTTGACAAGACGCTGCTGTGAGAAATGGGAGATGTGGGTCAGATCCTCTCAGATGGAGAAGACATTCTGATCTGGGTTTTACACTGACTACATGAGTGCTTGTGTTTGCAGAAGAGGTGGCCACCACCATGAGCAATTTTATAATGTTAGTCTGTGATTTAACTTTTTCTCACTATAAGTATTTTCAGAAGGAAAGACTTCATTTTGGGTTGAATAAAGTATGTTCCACAACTCAAAGCAACATTCTACAGTTTTTCTTGTGAATGAAAATAAAACCCAGATATCTCTACCATGGATCAGTTCAAACTGATTTCAGCCCAACTTGGATTTATTTGGCTCAGCCACCTGACTAAAAATTTATTCAAATGACCTTAAGATTGACACAAGTGAAAAACCCATGTGTATAATAAGCAGGAATCTCTCTGTCCAAGAGTTTACCCTCTAAGGAACAAGTCAGGCCTCATAAAGGTTCCCATCTCTTTGTTGTATGAACATCTAGGAAGTTTGTGCAGGAACTGGGAAGCCAGCCTGGACTACCGGCATCCTAAATCAGTGCCAAAGCTGCAAGCTCTTCTCTTCTTGTTGCTCAGATCTCCCGCTTCCTTTCCACAGAAAAACAACTCTGGTTCTAGTGGTTAAAGGCTCTCCTCACTAATGGAAGAGTGTGCACAGGGTAGCTATTCAGAGACCATTAGACACATGAGCTCAGCACTGAGATTAAAATCAAACCAAGTATTTGATACCTGTTCTGTGTTCTGATATAACCTCTACAGTGGAAACAAGTTCATCTTTTCAAGGTCTAGGAAAGCTCATCTGCCATCACCTGCCACGTGCATTTGCTGTGGCATTGACCGTTTTAACTACAGATCAGGATCTGAAGGCTAGACTTGATTCAGCATTCACAAGGAATCTTCCCTGAATAAGCAGAGAAGGCTTTGAGCTTCTAAAAGTGTCACACTGGCCGTCTGAGACAAGAGATTACTTTAAGAGGTGAAATGATTTAACTGGCTTCTAAGATAGCTGCACGGGGTACAAGAATTAAATTAATCTGATGTTGTTATGGAACCTCCTGTATAAATGTTGAAGTAAACAGGAGTGTGAAAAGCTCCGAGAGAGACACAGGAGACAGAAATGCAGTATAGAGAGGAAAGCAGAGGTGGGTGAGAAATGATCTAAGTGCTGGCATTGTGTGCAGTACAGTGTTCATCTTTATTAACAACATAGCACTTTGCCACCCCCTCCCTGGAGGGGGTGCCTCAAGGCACTTCTCTCTCAGGATAATTATAATTTTTCCCATGCAGATGGGAAAACTAAGGCAGGGAGAGGTAATGAACAACATTTTCAAAACTGGCTAGTGAATTTTGCTGTCTCTATTTCCGTATGTTTTAAAGGAAATCAGTCTGGACTGAGCCATAGCTTTCATGAACCTCGTGACTTTCATGAAGTGCGGAATATTGTGTGCTCAGCATGTATAAAATGAGGCTCAAAGTGTCTCAGATTCAGCATTTGAAATGAGTACATGAGAAATGTTGGTCTTGCATATGCTACTCTTGCTCATACAGAAAGTCACCACCATTAGTGTTTCCTTTTCTAAATTACAGTGAAGGCATCTTTCTTCTTTTTAAATAATATATCTGATTTTGATATTACGTACCACAGCTTTTGTATTCCTATTTGGATACAAGTTGTAAGTCATCCACAAGTAACGTGGAGGTATCTGTGGAGTTGCATTTGCTTTTTCCTGACATTTGCATGAGTAAACTCAACTGACTTGATAGGGAAGATGAGGAAACTGCATCTTCACTACATGTCACGAAGAACTGTCAATTTTTCTTTTGGATATGGGTATTGCAGCTCTTCTGACAGCATTACACCCACCCTCTGCCTTGGTGAGTTCTATGCTGCCTTCAGTGACAGCACAGATGCTGGAATTGAACTGCTTGCTGACTGTCAGGCAATGTGTCCACAGAGCAGTGGTATTCTTTTTCCAAGGATTTCAAGCATGGAAAAGCTCCTGACTGAACCAAGCAGATTCCCTGCCCCGGGTCTAGATTTTCACAGAGCTGCTTTGCAGACAGCCAGTGTCAGAGAATTCAGGCTGTATCACTGAGCACTGATCCAGATTCTGGTGCAACACCTCCCTTTGCTCAGGTGCTCACATCGTCTTGATCACAGTGCATTGTCTTTTCTGCTATTTTCCCTTCCTCCTTATATGAGTACCACACTGTTTCTATTTGTGCAAATACCCAGTTCCTCGTGTGGATTTAGGAAAAAGCAAATACACCTCCACAGGTACCACAAACATTTTGGAAAACCTGTAGCTTGTATTCAAACGAATGCCTGTGATTTTTGTTTATTTTCAGTGTCCTCTCCTCTGCAATTCCCTATTGGGTAATGACTTGCTGCCAGGCTAACTTCACCTCGACAATGTCAGATCTATGGGCTGCTCTCCTTTATTTCTCTCTCCTTGACTATTGTATATTGTTATGTGAGCTATTAAATAGCAGCTGTGCTTCAACCCAGCCCTAGCTGAAATGATCTCCAGGCTCTACCTGAGCTTTGGGAGACAAATACAGACAGGCTTAAATGGATAGAGCTTATCCACCACCAACAGTCAACTCTGGCCTGCCTGTGAGAGTTGCAGTATGACTGTGTGTTTCATGAAGACTGTTTTTGACCAAGGATGAGTGTCACCCAGCAGGCCTGCAAAGTTTTGCTGCTCTGGAAACACATATTACCGTTATATGAAAACATCTGAGAGATGTATGTGAACACCAAGGTGATTTGGGTGAAATACGGCAATGGAATGGAAAGAGGCGAGCTTAACTGTGCTTATGAAAAATTACAGGTGAGGAGGGTGATTCGTTAGCAAAGTGCAAGATCTTGCAGAATTTAAAAATAATTAACTTCTGAAGTTCTTCTTGACGCAATTGATGCTTGTCAGATGGGGAAGAGAGGAGGGAAGTTATAAAGAAGAAGAGGAGGAGGAGGTACTAGTTACTGTTATTCCCTTAATTTGAAATCTATGCTAGAACCTCCCCGATACATAAAAGAAGTATTTTGGTTTTTTCTTCAACTTACTTAGAGTTTCATTGTACAATAAAGCCTCAGAGTTTTGAAAAGCCACAGTGGTTTAACTGTAGATTTGCCTTAAAACTGCTTTGTTTGATCAGTAGAAAACCCCTGTATGGATGCTCTTATTTCATTTATTCTCAAAATTTAATAAACTCCTCTGTTGCTGCGTAACTGAAAATCAAACTGGCTTGAACCATTTTAACTAAGTTGGTACAAAACCTAATTTAAGACTTGATTAAATGGTGTTAATGCAAAGTTAAATAAACCAAATGCCAGTAAAGGCTATTTTGGGAATAGTCAC
>NW_010541223.1:0-6385 GCF_000687285.1 Phaethon lepturus | reverse complement strand
TGAAGGGGAAAGGGTTTAAAACAGATGTATTTAATTTATTTTAAAAGTTAGTAAGATAAACTATTCTAAGTGCTTCTGTACAGAAAAGCTTGCAGAAATATGGCAATGGATTCTTTGGAAAGCTGCTGCTTAACATGAGTACATAAGTGAAGTTCAGAAACAGAAAGCAATAAAGCCTTGCTTTTTTTTTTTAAACAAAAATCAAAATAGGATGCTTTTCCCCTTTCCCCTTAGAGGAGTGGAAAATATATTTTTGCCTGCCTTCACTCAGTTTTCTTGCCACTGCTGCTGCCACAGTTGCAGCTCCCAGAATGGGAACACTGGTTGTCATACAACTGTGCCAGCAGAGACAAGCTGGGCTGAATCCGACTGCCTGAACAGTCTGGTGGAATCCAGCAAACAACGTGGCTTCAAAACAATTGCTCTGGTAGTGTCAGGAGTTCTGCAACACGAGACGTTTCATGGATAAATTCTCCACAGAGGTCTTTAGGAGCACCTAATGCATTTCACAGGACTCTGATTACAATAAAATCCCCTCAAACGATTATCACACAGCGTAACCGAGATGAGACTGCAGATGTATTGATGTCAAACAGCGCATTCAGCTGCCAGGGAGATGTCCATGCATAGAAGGTCTCTGCCCTCTAGTGTGTACAGCAAGACTCTATTTTATAGGTTGTGGAGGAGGGAACCTCCTTGAAATACAAGCGGGGAAGGATTGATGCGAATATTAATGTATAATTGACGTCCCTTATCCATGTCCTCCCCACGATGACTACCAGCAGAGGGCTCAAGTAAATTATACAAGTTCATCTGCATAGTTATGGGGAATGTCTTGTTTTGTCTGTCATGTGCATTTTTACAAGATGTTAGGCCCGTATTTTCCTCTTTTCCCAGGACTGGCCTCTTCTCAAAGTCATTATTGATTTATCATTGATTTCAGGCAGAGCACAGCAGTGTTAACTCACAGTTTTTCAAGTCACACGAACAGGTCCGCTGACTTCTCGGAGCCTGGGATCGTCTGAAGGATTTGTCCCAAGATTTGGAAAGCCAAGGAGATACCAACAGTCTTAAAGGCACAATACTGCTTTTCAGGCTGGTGCGTTTGTCCCCTAAAGAGGTACTTGATTCTTTAGCAAAACTGTACAAACATGTACATAAGGAGGCAGGAGAAACTGTCTGAATGAGACAACAGTCCAGAGGGCACCATGGCAGCAGGAGCTCTTCTCCTGCTCCCAGGCAGGCACAGGGCACTCCCACTGGAGCACTCTTGCTCCTTTTTGATGGGCCTGCAAAGCACTCATGCTTAAAAGCAAGACTTTGGTGGCATAGCATTGATTTGGATGCATCACGGATTGCTTTGTGACTACACACTTAAGCATCAATTCCCGTTCCCCTCCCACTACCTTGGCCTCATGTCGTGGTTTAGCCCCAGCTGGCAGCTAAGCACCACGCAGCCGCTCGCTCATCCCCCACCTCCCCAGGTGGGATGGGGGAGAGAATCAGAAAAAAACCTCATGAGTTGAGATAAAAACAGTTTAATAAGCAAAGGAAAAGGAAATGATGATGATGATGATAATAATAAAAATAATACTGATAAGGGAATATACAAAAACAAATACAACAATTGCTCACCACCCAGTGATCAATGGCCTGTCCCGGAGCAGCAGTTCCTGCCCCCCGGCCAACTCCAGTTTACACACTGAGCATGATGTTATACGTTATACGGCAGGGATTATCCTTCTGGCCAGTCTGGGTCAGCTGTCCTGGCTCTGCCCTCTCCCAGCTCCTCGTGCATCTCCCCACCGGCAGAGGATGGGGAGCTGAAAAATCCTTGACTGAGTATAAGCACTACAACTGCTTAGCAACAACTAAAAACATCAGGGTGTCATCAACATTATTCTCATACTAAATACAAAACACAGCACTATACCAGCTATTATGAAGAAAATTAACTTTATCCCAGTCAAAACCAGGTCACCTTGTCTGTTTGAGTCAGGTCTCGTGTTTAGCTCAGTCATCTACACAGCTTCTGTGACGCTGTAGACCCTGGAATGAATGGACCACGGGATAATCTCAGGTCTATGCAACACCATGGGAGACATGTACTGAATGAACATTTATGACACAACTGGTTAGTATCCCCTTACAATGGAGGTGTGCTTCCAACAGTCAAATCAATTGTTTACAGTTTAGGGGACTTCAGGTCTGAATTTTACCTCTGTTTTAGACAGAAGGATATCATAGAATAGAAGCATAGAATCTTTGAGTTGGAAGGGACCTTTAAAGGTCATCTAGTCCAACCCCCTGCAATGAGCAGAGACATTCTGAACTAGACCAGGCTGCTCAGAGCCCCGTCCAACCTGACCCGGAATGTCTCCAGGGATGGGCCATCTATACCACACTCTTCAGTACTGGAGCACAAATCTACACTGCCTGGTTGGATCCAAGGCTTCATGGATACACCAATGTGGGATCACTCTCTAAAAATCAACACAGACGTGTGGCACCAATATATGATACCTGTCCACAGGTGGCACTGTATCATGAGCCCTAACTGCATGCCAAGTGACCTTAAGAATGAGCAGCTCTCCTTCAGCTATGAGAAAAATGTTTACTTTGGTATTCAGTAATGACTTTTCCTTGAGGGACTGCAGTTTTACGGGGTGGAATAACCTGAGCAAGACTCTTTGAAAGTACTGTCTATTCTAGCACAAAACCTCAGATATGCTGGTCCTGAGCCTATTCCTATCTTCTGTGGAAGCTTAAGAGGATTTAATGTTATTTTGACAGATGGTGGTGTGTCTGTTTCCATTCGAAAGCCAAGGGAGCATCTCAGCATTTGAATTTGTGTCAGTAGTCCTATTTCCAGGTATTATTTATACCTCCTGAAATAAAATAGTTGCAATTCCTTGGATATATTTGGAAGATTGTAACAGTTTATGATCAAAAACTCCCTGAGATGTCCTACTGTAAACATCTAAGTACTAAAATGGAGCACATTAGGGCAATCCCACAGAATGTCCCTATGTAGTTCAGAACAACCACCAATCTGGTGACAATTGCTTCTGGCAAGAGACACTGATCTCCCAAGTCAAAAAGCTGTGATGTGGCTTGTCACATGATTTTCCTAAGAACAGGCATACTTTACGTTATTTTTGTGAGATCCTTCAAGGAAATGACTTCACAGATCTGTTTAAAGAGGAGAAAAAAAGCAGAAATATTTTTGATGGCCACATGAATGCAGCGTGGGGCTCTGCTCAAAGAGTCTTTTAACTTGCTCGCAGGTCAGATGCTTCTCATGTGATGTAGCTAGGAAAAAAACACGTGAAAGGACATTCTGACTGAAAGCTATGTGGTAGTAACTCTAAAGAAAGGAGAGACTGAAACAACTTTTTGCCTTCCTATTACCCACTTTAGGGTACAGAAAAGGAACACTGAGTTAAGCTAGATTTTTGCCTCTGAAGACTACAAAGGAAGCAAGCAAAATATGTGTTCTCAGAAAGACAGTTGGGTTTCACGTACCCATGGCCCCAGTGCCATCAGTTCTTGTGCTTTCATGAAGGTTGCAGCACCTGCAATTTTTCTAAAAACCCTTTGTTAGTTTGCACAAGACCTACCATCTCTTTGCATTTGTCCAACAGGGTGAGAGCAAAAAGGGAGGATCCAGTGAGAATGTGGAGGAAAGGGATTTGTCTCTCAACTTCAGACCACAGACCTGAATAGACACCTGGGTAGTTCATGTTGATGTAATCTTCTCCCAGAGCCCTTCTTACTCAAGAGCAACATTTTTAAGAGAGGAAAAAAGATGCAAGTTTAGCTTCTAAAGCTGCTGAGCAAGGTCAACTGGGCTTGTAAAACCAGTTTCCACCTCTTCAGCCCCTGGAAGAAGGATTCAAGGCCTACCCAGCAATTAAGGCTGTTAGTAAGGATGGGACAAGGCCTGGCTCTCTCATCTCTTTCGCCTTGCAGCCTGATTATAAGCATGGCTTTTAGTCAACCTTTAGGTGGTATTTACCACATCGCCATGCTGAGTGGGGTATCTGTTACCTGCTGTTGAATCTGAGAGCTTGCTTCCAAAGAGGCTGTCCAACTCAGCTGAACATCCACATGCCTTGATTTCGAGGGGCTTGGGATTGCATGGAAGTCTCAGCTTTCCTTTGAAAAAGCAAGTGGAAAAAACCCCACCACTTCTCTCTCTGTGATATTTGAGGGGAAAAATAATAAAACAGGTGTTAGCAATGAAAAATTTCCTGAGAGATTAAAAAAGCAGAAGGCAAATGAAAACCACTCGGTATTACTATTTAAAATGTCAGGATTTGGCGGAAAAGGGAAACCTGCATCAGAATTCTGGGACACATGGCCTTGATAATACAACCAAATTATTTGCAAGGCCTGGTCATCTACCACGATAAAGGTAAATACAGATATACCATTGAGTGGAACCGGCCAGAGGAAGGGCAGTTAAATGAACTGAGAATTTGGAAAAACAGCATAAAAAGGGGAAGCGTGGGCAAGAAAAAGCACAAATTACCAAAAATTGCTGTGTCCCTTATATGGTAGAAATGGAATGAGCCGAGGGAGAAAAGAATGAGGGAGACACTGATGGGTGTTAGTGAAAAATGAAGAAAATTGACCTGTAAGAAAACACATTTGCTCCTAAATCAGCAAATTGCTCCATATGGATGAAATCTGCTCACAGCCCCAGTGACTTTGATGGGCCTAAGAACAACTTACCTATTGCCTGCTCAGATTTATGGCAGGCCAGGGGTGTCACTGGAACGTGCTTGTAGCTGGCTCAGCCAGAACTCCGGGTAGGCTCAGATGGACTGGCCCCAGCTGCCAGCGAGGTGAAGAGTAGCACAGTTCAGACTATCTATGCTTTGGCTTTTAAGATGTAAAATGCTTTAAAACAGATAAATATTTTTACTATTATCCCAAATTTGTGTCAGATGATAGGTTAAGCTCCACGTAAAAGTAATGAGGTGTAAAACTACTGTCGATTGTGTTAAAATCTGTGTGCAACCAAAATAGCTCCTTCTCCTAATGTTAAACAAACTTGACAAGAAGCTGAGCGTACAGTGTGCGAAGGACTGAATTAATCAGAAAAATTCCTCTTTAAAGAAACTCCAGCTGTATCAAGCATCTAGTGAAAAGGAACTCAACAGCTCAGCACAAAGACCAAGGATAGATACAGTCTTTGAGAGAAACCTGTTACAAAGAGTTCTGATACTCTGCCAGTAAAGAATACAGCCAAGCACACAGTTTATCAGTTTTCCTAGACTGACTTTACCTTGGCAAAGGACAGCTGGCCATGCCTTGATAGGCAGTTCTCTGGGGCTCTGAAGAGCTTTATATGTAACTTATTTCTGTGTGTGAAGTGGCTCACAAAAAGGATTAAAGGTATAAGGAAGGTGTATCACCACCAATATTGTGCAGGAAATTTGGGGAAAAGAACGTGATGGCCAACAGATCTGGAATCTGCAAAAAATTCCATTTTGTGCAATGATGATATAGTGGGGCAGTTCACTTATTGTACCTTGCATCTCCTGCATTGCCATCTTACCCTTCATTCCTTTTGTACGCAAGATCATCACGGACGGCACAAAGCAAAGAGGAAAGTGAAGCTCTGCCTGCCAATACTCCCTGTGTCTGTGCCTGATGTTCTTCCTAAGCAACAACAGCAGTGGAGGGAATTTGCCATGACACCAGTTCGTGTCTCTGCCCCCAAAGATGTAGCAAGTGCTATAGAGCTGCCAGAATCTTAATTGCACTTAACTGCTGCTTGATAAAGCAATGGGAACAACAGGGGCACAGGAATGGCTTGTATGCTAATTTAAAAAGTTTAATCTGTCTACAGGATTTTGTTTACTGTCATGCTATTTTTTATTATTATTTTAAACAAAAAGCAAATAATGTGAAAATGTTTGTAATTTTCCTTTATTCATCCCTCTGATCTATAAACTGAGCAGAGGTCAGACGCAATTCCAAAAAAACACATTCTTTGGCCATTTCTTCTGGTTTCTCTATTCACTCCTCCACGCTTCCCCCTTACCTTTTTATTTCAATCAGGATCTGCACGCTCACATAGCTTTCCCTTTTACTGAAGGCTGTCGATAAGCATTTAAATGCCTTCAATACGCCAGTGGCTCAGTTAATTACAGGGTCTGTAAAAACGTAAGTTATGGGTGTAAAGCCATGTGTTTTCAGGCAATTAAGTTTAAAATTGCCTTTCGCTGGCATTATAAATTTCACGCGTCCAGCCGTAAGGATACAGCTCGAGGGGAGGCTGACGGTGCTTTACCAGACAGCTCACTCCTGTTATCTACACGCGTAGTGTTTCCACAAAGCCACTTATCGCAGCGCCTGGGCACTTAACGCCAGC
>NW_010541222.1:0-2968 GCF_000687285.1 Phaethon lepturus | reverse complement strand
TTCCAACCCAAACTATTCTACAATTCTATGACAGGAGCAGTTCCCTCTGCCTCTGCCACTGGGCTGGTGCTCTGAGACAGAGCCAGCTCCATCTCCCTGCTGTCTGCAGGCTTTGGGAGTGCTCCTATGTCCAGATTTCTTATGGGGCATGTGTGGAGGAAGTGTCCCATTGCATACCCCATTCAGGGCAGGTGGGGAATTTTGTGCTCCAGCTGCTTGTCCTCACAGACCTTAGGCAACCCATGAAATGACCTCTGTTTTAGGATTCCCTGGTGTCGGTCTGCACTGACACATTCAACTAATGTAAAACATACTGGCACAAAACTAACCTTTTGTGTTGTAAAACTTCAAGGGCAATGTGTGGTACAAAGAAAAACAAAGATGCGGTCCCAGTGTCCATAACTGTCTGCTAATGAGAAGTTCTCAAGATATAGGCATGAGCTGACTTGGCCACAGCATGCCATTTTGTCTGCTGATGTGCTGAGAGGGTTCACTTTATGCTGTTGCAACAGATACAAGTAGGACCTTGCTTTTTTAAATTATTCTTAATTAAAATACAATTAAATGCATTAAATAGAAAGCGGTTTTCTCTAACCTCACATTTGAATTAAAAGGATTGCTATAAATGTTAGTCAGCAGAGCGCTCAGGAATGTGTAAGCTCGACTAACAACCCTCTTGCTCTCCTGGGTTCACACAGTTGCAGCATAGTAAAGGATATTAGATTGGTAGAGTAGGATTACACTTATTCTAACTGAAGATGACACCAACTACCTTAACGTACTCACAGACTGATGAGCTATTTTATAGCCTCACTGTATGTAGTTCCTCTGGTAAATAGTGTGGGGCATGATGTCACACTTGCTTAAAGCAATTTGTTGAGTTGTAAATATCACTGATCAATTCCTGTGACTGAATCCTGTGACCTTGGGTGTAATCCATGACAGCGCTGACTTTAATGTATCTTCTAGCCCCAGCAGAAGTACTTTTAGCTGCCCTTTCCCATTAACTTCCCATCTCACTAATAAAATACTGAGAGAATTATATTCACCACTTCTGCCAATTTTAACCGGAAACAATTCTGACTAAGGAATAGTACATGTTGCACGTTGGCAAATTTGATCTGCTGCTAGCCCTTGCGAGGATCGGCAGCCACCTCCTCGGCCTTTTCTTAAAGCCAGACATACTTTGCAGCACAGGGTCACTTGACCAGGGTGTCAAACTTAAATTTAAGGGGCTTTTTATTTATGCCTAAAGCAGCACATCAGGGTACGTGATCTCTGTCTGCGTGAGAGGGGCTTTTTATTTATGCCTAAAGCAGCACAGGGTACGTGATCTCTGTCTGCGTGACAGGTTTTATTGTGAGACTCTTCCGACTTGAAAACTTTCTTCGCTGAGTCCAGAGTCTCCTTCCTGCCTCTCCTCCCCTCCACCAAGTTTGCATGCAGACATCTTTGAAAATGGTTGGTATTTGTTTCCACTTTATCGTCTCCTAAAGTGGGAAAAATACTTTACAGAGTGAATTTTTTTTTTTTTTTAAAGATTTTTGAAGGGTGGTTTTGGGGAGGATGATTGAGTACAGGACATAACAACTATCTCACAGGAAGGCTATTTGCATTCAGAGGGGGTTTTTTTAAACATCTGAGACTATTCCAGTGACACAGGCCCACATCCTATCAACTGAATTGCCTTCACACTATAGATCACAGGTCAAAAATGGGTGCAGAGCAGCTGACCTGGCCAGGTTTCTCTGACTCAGGGCTGCTGAGCTCTGACGCTATTGCAATGCCACGCACGCGCAGCGTGTGTTTGAAGTAAGGGCGAGAGCTCAGGAGCAGAATGTGATCTGCCAAAATCACTCTCCCTGTCTTTCTGTAATGACATGAGAAATCTCCACGTATCCGTTTTTCTTCTAGGCTTGTGATAGGAGCGTAGGCATGCTCAGTAGCAGACACAGCCTTGTGGGGCTCTCGATGTCTGTAGTCACCACGCAGATTTTACACTTGTAATTCTCAGTTCTGGGCTTAACTGTCTTGCTGGCTACAGCAAAAATCCTCATTGCTTCACAACATCTTGGTGAAAACTTGATGCTGCAAACTCGTCTTTCATGTTTCCCTGTACTGCTGCGCTACCTTCAGCATCTCCAGGCCTCCCGGCAATTTAATTTCAAGGGTCTTGGCACTGTAGGTTTCGGCAGATGTGTCAGGCTCGCTTTTGTGTTGTGAGCATGAGGGGCAAATCTGCAGCTCTGAGGGTCACTGTGCTGAGTGACGTGGGCGTGTGGGTGGCAAGGAACTGCAAGCAAAGGCTGACAAAGTTGTTGGAAAGTCTGGTCCCTAGAATCTGAACTTCGGATAAATCGTACATGCTGGCTGTAATTTAAATTCAATCAATATTCAGTTAAAAAATAAATAGAAAGCTTTTTAGATCAGTGATGTAAGGGAATGTTGGTTCAAGGAAGTAATTACATATTATGTAGAAAAAGTCAATTTAAGTTCTCAATAATTTACTTAAGTGATTTACTTGACTGATGTGTTGTCTTGACCCAGTAGGGCAGAGTAACAGACACTAAGTTATGGCATAGTTCCAGCGAAAACAGCCGTTGTTACTGTCCAACATAAATCATTAGCTACTGTCTTGTTCCAGGTGTACACAGGTGCTATTTAAAAAAAAAAAAAAGTGATAAATTTTATGTTTGTAAACATAACTCTGTCAAAACTAATCCTGTTTCTGGCAGATGAAGATGTTATCCATACCTCTTGGTAAGGCAATACACATTTTCAGGAAATAAAGTTCCTAGTGTATAATTAGCTTAAAATGGCCGTCCATAGGGCAGCAGGGTTATGTGCTGGTTTTTAGCTGGATAGCTGTGAAAGAAGCCGCCCTCTTTGCTAATAGTGCACGTAAACTGGGGGACAGCTGAAAGAACGGCTCTTGGTGTGGGCCGGCGGTGGCCGAGGGAGCGTGGCA
>NW_010541221.1:2928-20546 GCF_000687285.1 Phaethon lepturus | reverse complement strand
GCGCCGCCCGCGCGCCGCAGAGGGACGGGGAGGGCGTCGGCCGGCTGAGGGGGTCTGCTCCCCAAATTACATCACCTGGATGGTCTTCTTACGTGCTGATTTTCCTCCTCGCACAATACCATGCCTACGTCAGAAAAATTTCCCTTCCCTGGTTTAGACGTCTTAGTGTGACAGAGAACGGGCGGGTGTCCCTGGGGGGCAGGGATGCCGAGCGGTGAGTGCTTCTCAGAGGGGACAGGGGTTAGAAGGACACTGTCCAGGCTGTGTGGTTCTCTGTAAACTTTCAGTAACCTCCTCCTTGGCTTTGTGTCTGTCACATCATAAAGCTGCAGGAGAGAAGTTGTGTTTAACACCCCTCTGCGTATCAGATCTGGCTCTGCCATGCCGCTCATTTTGCGACGAATCTTCCCTTTCTACTTGGCGAGGGCAAAGGTTCGTCTCTTGCCTTTTTTTTCCTAAAGGTTCTAATAGCTCCAAGCCTCGGCCCGGCGCCGGGGGAAGAGAGCAGACACAGCGGGATGCTGGGGGCAGAGATGCAATTTGATAACTGTTGAAGTAATGTTCAGCTAATATTTTCAGTATATTAAAAAAGGTATCTGTGCCTTCTCCAGGCTCCCCACAGCAGCTGCTGCCAAGGGCAGGCTGCACAGAAGAGAGACCACATTGCTGAGGCCAGCACTGCCCGGTGAGAATTTGGCTTTAGTACAGAAGCTCCGATGAAGGGCAGTCGAACAAATCAGAAATTTTCTCTGAAGTGAAAACATTTCCAGCTTATCCTCTTGATCCTGCAGATTGTTATTCATCGTGTGTGAGAGCAGTGCCTGCGGATGGACCCAAGCAACGGTATTAATTCAATAATGAATCCAGCAGTTTACCAGTAGACTAAGACTCAATTGCAAAACGATTCATCTTAGAACCTGTTTATAAGTGAAAAACAGATATCTTGAGGCTGGTAACCTTTTAGAAACACCACGGTGACAGATTCTGCCTGACAGGTTTGACATGAATTTTGCCCGCTGTATAAATATTGATGGGTTTAATGTTTAGCACAGCAGACTTAATCTTCTTAGCGGGTATATTTCCAGATCTAGAGCTGTGCTGAGTGCAAGGTGCCCCACCCCGGCGTGGCAATGATGCGGCGCAGTGCTCAAGGTGTTATTTAGAGTCATTAGTCCTTGAAAGGAGAAAGTTAATTGACAAATGTTCACAAATATTGTATACTGAGCGTCTCAAGGGAATTGCCCAATTAATATACTCTCAACCAAGCAGATTCAGGATCGTTAAGAACCTCTGAAACGTTAAAGGCGGCACTGGGAAGGCACACCAGCAAACGAGGACTCGTGATCGCATTGCCCTCGTCATGATGGGGGCAACCAGCCACCCTCGCATTGCCGCTACGCTTCCACACTCC
Source organism: Phaethon lepturus (assembly GCF_000687285.1). Classification (NCBI taxonomy): domain Eukaryota; kingdom Metazoa; phylum Chordata; class Aves; order Phaethontiformes; family Phaethontidae; genus Phaethon; species Phaethon lepturus. Next base: position 19,135 of record NW_010541221.1, on the reverse strand, counting down.
CTACAGATCCCCTGGAGATCTCCGTGATCAGGATGAAAAAGAAGCAAAGAAGAGCAAGATTTTGACGTGAGTGTTTATTTTTAGACCTTGATCTGACCAGCTTTTCCGAGAAGGTCTGTGTCCATGGAGGCACAGAGCCCATCTCCACCAACCAGACGTGTAATTTATAACTCCTTTTCTTCAATGTCAAAGCTAACTGCACAAAGGACACACAATATTGAGAAAGATCCAATTTTACTGACACTGTGAAGGATTAAGGAAGCAAGACAGGAAAAGAATATTAAAAAATCTGTACATCAGTTTGCTTTGTTTTCTGGCTTCTGCATGGCTTCTGTTTGTTTAGTCCACCCTCACATCTCAGTTCACCTTTAGAGAACATATCTGATGAAAGTTCATTCTCACTTTTAAAAGAAAGAATGTTTTAACCTAATTGTTGAAGTTAATGGGATGTCCTGCAAATTTTCTATTTTGAACCAGAGCCACTCTCAGTTGGTCCTGCCAAACCAAATTCTTTGACCCAATTTCTAAGAATAAATTCCCTCCTGAAAGCTGAACACAGCCGCACCAATCTGTATTGTCCAGCCTGCTGAAACTGGATTTTTATAATGGAAATATGCAGAGCCCTCAGCGATGGTGATGCAAATTAAGCTACTGTGTTTTTTACTTTTTTCTTTTGCCAAGGCTATTCTGAAATTCTGAGGTCAGTACTTACACGGCTTGGTGACAAGGGAATTAACTGCACAAAGATCAGGTGATATTAGAATAATAAAAAAAAAGCTCACTGGGAAAAAATAGAAGTATTCAATAATGCATGAAGCATAGATGTGCCGTTGTTTAAAGTAAAAGAGCTGGAATGTTATTTTTTTACTTTTAGACTGACAAATGGATGCAAGAAAAAAAACGACTTTGTACTGCCTATTAAACATCCTTTGAAAAAATTATGATCAAACCTGTAAGGTTGTATTATATAGAATGAGATAACTGGATATCGTATATTAACTGCCAGTTACCTGCAACCATGCAGACCATTTCCCCTTGCCCTCCTTTCTGTTTAAGGCTGCAGACCCACGTGCCAGCGAGTCTATCTCATTGTGAACTCTCGCCCACACCATAAATCAATGGTAGTTTTGCTGCTGAGCCGCTGTGCTTAAATCAAGCCCTATGTGTATTAATAAATATAAAGTCACACGGCAGCTTGGTGCTGTGATCCTGACGGGACTCTGAGGAGGTGGTCATCAGAAGCGTTGCAGCCTGATAGCAATCGCACCCCGGCACCCAGGGTTTGTATTTCTGCTCAGCTCTGGCTAGAGCAAGTTTGCTTCAACTAATGAAGATTAGGCCTCTTTAATCTCTCCTGGTGATATTTTTACGTGCTCTTTTTCAGTGGAGGTCGTGATACAGGGCGAATACATGATCAGCCTTTCTATAAGGGCTTGACCTTGCAAACTCCTCACTCAGTGAGACCCTGGGGCAGCCAGTGCAGAGTGAGGTCTGGCTGCACTAAACCGGGGATAAAAGAGCGTCTCAGGGAAGAGCTCTTCGCTGCCACATCCCTGAATCCCTCCGAGTGGAGGGGAGGCTGCAGCAGCACAAGCCCAGGCTGTCAAAGAGCAGAAATCACCGCTCTCCCAGCACAGCGCTTGCTTTAGACGCAAAAACAAATACGATGCCCGAGTCTGGAAGGACGCTGGAGTGATGAGGACTTGGAGAACTGGACCCCTGGGAGAGGACTGGCAGCAGCACCTCAAACACTTGCCGCAGAGACCAGGTTTCCTGGCAGAGCCATTTACCTCTTTCTGAAGATGTGAAGACACAAACCAGATTTTGTCTATATGAACACCTCATGAAGCGTGGGTGAGGCGTCCTCTGCAGCGGTGTTCCCATCCACGCATGCCGGCACGTGGCAGGACGAGGTGCAGGCAGCGCTCCAGCTACACCGAGCTCACCCACTGCCAAGAGACCCAGAAAAGTACCACCCAGAATAATTTATGATTTGTTTGAGCTCTGCCTTGTCTCTCAGAAGTATTTTTTTCTGCTGAAAGTATACAAATATATTTAGTAAAACTGATATATCTTAAGACTAGAAACTTTGCAACTCCATCATTGTTATTTGCTTCAGAGAGAGGAGGTATAGATTTACCATTTTAAACAAAAATAACCAAAAAGATTTCCTTAATAAAACCAACAAAATAAGACAGCTTCGAAGGAAAAACAGACAGAAATGTGGTTCTATACAGCAGCAAATATACATTCACAATTTGAAAGAAAGAAAATAGCCAACTTATTTGCAGTCTTTCTTTTAAGGGAGAAAGAGTTTTTTATCTCCAGCTGTAGAGGAAAGAGTTATTTCCAGCCCATCAGAGAAACTCAGCACAGACCTGGTCAGCCGTGCAATCAACTTCTATTGTTATTTTTTTCTGAAAGCAACCAAGCTTCTGTGAAGTTGCATTTGTTCCATTTTTTTCCTGGGTGAACGATTTTGCATTAATAATGAGATTATCAGTAAAAGTTACGTACTTACTGATTTCCCAGTGTCCTCTGTGTAACTGTGGAGTTTCTTTCCTTTCAAACACAAGAGGTCAATAGTGAAAACAGTGGTGCATACGTGATGGTCACCTGCTCTGGTCAGTAGAAGACAGGGCTGAGGTGAGAGAGAAAACATATATGAAAGGATCCTGCACAGCTGCATTAGCCAGTAGGCAATCTTAAGGATCTTGCTCAATTTGGATCAAGATAGCTGCCATCATTGCTTCAAATGACAAGATTTGGTTCGTGTACTGGGAAGTTTTGCGTCCATATGCAGTCCATGAGCCTGTCTGAATTTAGCTGACAGCAGCATCAGTGCTTGATGGAAGACCGCAGCAGCAGTCCCGAGGACTTACATTTCCTGCAAGCAGAGCTACTCATCACACGGCGTGTGGGACTGGCATGGTGCTACGGCTGAAGTACGGCAAGTGCAGCAGGAGGTCAAATCAATATTTACTTTCACCCGCAGCCTGAGGACGTATTCTGACCACTGCTAGCTCCGTGGCTTCTCCTTACTCTTTTGGAACCAGCAGCACTGGTTTATGACCCGGTGTCATCTCCCCTTGGGAAACAGAAAGGTGTTCTGCAGAACGGGGCCCATTAGCTAAATCTCTGCTGCAGGGCGCAGCTCAGTCGATCCATTGAATTTTCTGTGCGCTCCCTCATAAAGCTCTGGGAAGCCTTGGGAAACTTCAATAATGTGAGGACACCAAACACCAAACCTGGTCCTGTTACTTTTTGAGTTCAACCACTTTGCTTTTAGCCTCGTCACCCGGTGGGGCGAAGAAGAGGGAAGCGGTGTTGGCAAGGCTTGCCTTGCAGCGAGGTGACAGCGGGGAGACGCACGCGAAAGGCGTGGGGAAGCGCTCTGACGCGCGGGCACGCTCCTCAGCAACATCCATTTTCTTCTTCTCACTTCTCAGGGGCCTGGAGTCCTCCCGGGTCTGGGCGTGCAGAGAGACTGTGTAAGAATAATTTGTTTCTATGGGATAACAAGGAGCAAGAGCACCGGCAGGGTAAACCATGAGAGAGCCAGGAGAGGAGAGTATTTCGTGCACCAAGGTGATCTGGGCTGTGGTTTTGCTTCTCTACCCCTGCTGGAGTGAAGATGTTCTAACTGTTTGTATCGGTGGAGAAGAAAACCATGGCAACAGAAACTTAGTTTGTAGTTTAATTTATTGCCATCGAGATATTTGCCAAGTGCCAACTCCCTGGGAAAAATGCGTTTTTCATCAGGACTACACAGAAATTAGCATCAGAAAAATTAATGCACTTTATAACTGTCAAGGAACACTGAGAAATGTGCCTGAGACATGAAGACGACTGTATTTATGAGTCCCTTCAACCTATAACAAACATCAGCTGACTGGATAAATGTCATTGCAAGTTTGAATCATGATTTGGTGTCATTTTAAATTTAAGTGAAGCAAGGATTTTCTTCACTGGAAGTGACATAATGAGTAAAGGGCACAAGCTCCTGTTTGTGTTGCAGATCTTTCAGCCTCAAGCATAGAAGGTGAGGACATTTCCCAAACGGGTCAAGTCATAAACAAAGGTGGCTATTTTGTACCCAGAGTAGAAGGGTTGTGTAACAGAGATGGACCCTTTAGCCAAACAGCCTTGGGACTCACCCGTCTCCTCCTCCTCAATTTTCCTCCCTCATCTAAGCAAGGAGCTGCTGAAGCCCACTGGTACCACCATGCAAACGCCTCCCAGGCAGGAGAGCTCCCATGAAGCACGTGCAGCCCAACGGCTGCTATTTCACAGGTGGCAAAGCAGCAGCACAGAAAATTTGTGGGTGGCTGTAGGAGATCCAGGGGTTCCAGCTCTGACGCTTCGTTCTCTGGCTTAACTCCAAGGTTATCCTCCTGCTAACCCACATTCCCAACGGCACAACTTCTCTGCATCGCTTTGGTATCTCCCCTCCCTCCATATCACAGCCTGCTAATTTGAAGTGACAGAAGACAAGCAACCAGCTGCCCAAGGCATCTCCAGGCTTTACATCCATATCTCAAGGGAGTCCATGTCTTGGTTTTGACCCAGGGACAAAAAGAAATAACTAACTTTTTTCCCCAAAACTAATGTTGAATCACAGCTAACACATTCAATATACAACACACAGACTTCAAACACATGATGTTTGAAGATGACTACAGGTAGCATCACATTTCTATGAATATTTTTGAAGGAATATCGATCTTTGCTTTTTTTTTTTAATATACTGCATCACCAACAGATAGCAACATCTACTGTCAGACACGTACTGCAGAACTAAGTCCTGGGTTTGCTTTCAGGACCTACAGAGACTTCAGTAAATTTGGGTTGTGACAGGCCTGTTTTCCCATCTGAAGAAACAGTTTGTTCATACATTCCTAGGGGATGGTGTTTTCAGACATCTCCTGATCTGGAGCCAGACTTCCTCCTCCAAATTATTAAACACCACTTGCTTACACTGAAGGCTGTATTGCTGAAATCCATACCGTGTGTTAGCCTGCAAGCTGGCAACAAACGGACCACTTTATTCAGCCTCATGGTTTTAGCAGGGAACGTTATTTAGCACTGCATACAAAATGGCATCTTTACTACGAGAAAATAGCAACTGATTCATTGCTCAGCTGATGGGAGGAACTACCTCCATCACTGTGTGATTCATCTTGATTCATCCCACGCCTGGAATTTCCAGTCGACTCAACATATCGGTACGCTCTAAACTAACTGCAGCCACTGGGCATCGGGAAGGCCTGTGCTTTGTACACATTGCTGATGGACAGAAGCAAAACGTGAGGATATCTCCGTTGCAGAGTAGCAGTACTGCAAAGATGAAAGTTTAGTTATAGAAATGGCTGACGTTCCCTCAGCCAGGGTTCACTGTGGAAAGCCGGCTCTCACGGGAGAAGGTAGGAAAAGCAGCAAGCTGGAGAAAAGGAATAAAAATGTCATTGCAGGCAAAGCAAGATCTGTGCAGGGAAAGAGCGACAAAAATTGAACTGTTACATGCGCTGACAAGACAAATAGGGCAGGACATGGTAGATCATCCTAAAATAGTGTAAAGCCCGGTGCGTGCCTGCTTGCACATCAGACAAGTAGAGGACAAGTAACAAAAGGAAACGCGTGCAAGCCAGAAGCAAATATGGGGAAAAGGGAGTTAGAAAAGCAGCAACACAAAGCAGATACTCCAGGACCCAGTAACACTGAAAAATGTAAGATAGGGATAATGAGAACAACAGCCAGGAAAATAACTCAAAGACCAGAAGGATTCAAGTCCCCTGATGGGGTGGGGTAGCAGGAGTGACCTTACAGACAAATCGCAGACTGTTTATCTGCCACAGAGCCCCGTTTCTTTCAGGATCTTGCTGTGGTCTGGACAAAGGGCTGCATGAGACAATAAGACAGTGTATATTGTTCCCATGGCACAGCTTTAGCACGTCCAGAAACATGGGGTTTTCTAACGCTGTTCTAGCACAGACTAGAAAGCAGGCTGTGGTGCCAAGGGGAACCCACGCAGGGCAGCCCTACGGAATGAGCAGATTATAGATGCACTAAGTGAATACTCTGAAACACTGTAATTGCTGTCTGGGACGCATCATTGCAATATGAGGGTTTTAATGGAGAGTTAAGAGCAGCACTGACCTTTAAATACCCTACGCATTCTAAGGCTGCACTAGATGATTTTACACCAATTATTTATTAGCATTATAAGTAAATGAGTTATTATCATTCATGAATTCTGTAACAGTCAATTTGTTTCTCTGCCCAGAGCCTTGAAGTGCCTATTTCACAATTTCTTAGAGATGTAACCATAGGAACTAAGTGGTTGCCAACATAAACCTTCATAATTAATGATGATAAGCTTTCACCCTATTGAGTGATACTGAAATGTGTACAGAGTCGATGAAATACACCTCAAGGGCCACAGGACCCTGAAGGCAGCAGTACATCGACCTACCCTATGTAACACTTACATACTGGCTGAGTGAGCACATCGGCTCAGCCGTGCATTTTTCACTCTCCCACAAAAAAGCATCCTGTGAAATGGAAGACCAAGGCGGCAAATGCTCTGCCCTCGAAAGCAGAGATCCCTCTGAGCTGTAACAGAGAGCCCCTGACCCTCTCCCTGAGCATTTCCCTGGGAAATGGCAGTGGAGAGGGGCCGCAAAGCCGCCGGGGCAGTGGGAGCAGCGGCAGTGCCGGGTCGCATGCCCCGCGTCACCAGGGTAGCTGCCGCAGCGATGGGTCATGCTGTGCCATGCAGTCTGGAGCAGCCCCCAGAGCTGCAGCCAGCTCCCTTCCCATAGCAGAGTCCTCACCTCACGGGAGGTATTTCCCTGTAGACACCTCCCGCAGGGCCAAGGACAAAAAGGCGAATAGCTTCTGTGGGTATCCTTCCCGTCCCTGCCACGCTGGGATGAATACTTCCACTCTGTTCCCCGCCAAACAGGTTTTTTTCCTAAGCTTCTAGTGCTGGAGGACAGACAGCTCCACTGCAGATGATCATCCTCAAGTGGGTGTGTGGTTTCCAAGCAGTAACTTGGCTTTTCCTAAGAACCTATACAGGGACACAAACGCTCCATCCCTGGAGGTGATAATTTTATATACTTATACACCAGGCTATGAAAGAATGCTTTTGCTCTTGCTTGCCTGCGACCAGCAAGGCACAAGACCTTCTCACAGGGAATATTTTTCAGTAACCCCACAAATTATGCGGGCAAACTGCTTTCTTGCAGAGGATGGCACAGTCACCAGAAGTGAGGTGGGGGAAGTCAGCGGGCTCTTGCAGATGAGCCTGGTGCTGTGGGTCCAGAAAGCTCAGCTGTGGATCGCCAGACGGCCCGATCAGCCATGAGGACTGCCTGTTTTAATGTTTTAAAATTTAAAAAAAAACAGCCCAGCCAAGGTGCACTGTCCACTTGCAAAGTGGCTCTGCAGTTACTGGCAGCAGAGCACGATACGCTTTGGGGATAAGAGGGAGAAACCTACAGGGCTGAGATGCCTGCGAGATCCCTGCAGCAGCTCCGCCAAGCTCAGCCCAGGACAGCTCGGTGCAAACTACACGGACCGGCCCAGATGAGAAGCGACAGCGCGGGCTGAGAAGCAGCGTGTGTGCCCAGAGCCCGCGTCCAGCCCTGCTCCCCAGCCGGCTGGGCTGGGAGGGCTGGCGTCTCTCTCAAGCTGCAGGCAGAGGCACAGGAGCTCGACGGTTGTGATAAAAGGCTCAGAGCACGTCTTGCAAGACATCTTCATCTACTGCTTCAAGAGAAGTATCTACAAGGGTCAGATGTCCCTTAAAACACAGAAACAAGATCCGGATGACTTTTCCCACCGCACGTTAGTGTGGAATGTGGAGGCATCCTTGCAAATGGTTTGGGGTTTCATGAGGTGGCTCTACCCTAAAAATATGTAAGAGACTTTCTCATTTTTTAGATTCTTCCTAGAGGGATGCTGTAGAAGAAGAACAAGAGCGTGCTCCAGTTTCAGAGATGGAAACTGTTATTTGCCCGCGAGGAACTGGGGGTGACCAGAAGTGCCCGGAGCCCCTGTGCAGGCGCGGCAGCTGCTTAGGGAGTGAGGGCAGGGCAACGCGCGCAGCCGGCGGGGGCTCGCGGGTCCGCCTCCCACCCTGCAGCGTACGGGGAGCCAGGGCCCTCCTCAGCCAATGGCATGGATCAGCCTTGCAAAGGAACAAGAAATGAGAGCTTGCCGTTTAAATGTTTTCTGAAAGAAAACATCTGAAAATGGACACGGCAATAGCTTCCTTCCCTCTCTGGGGAGTGCTACTACAGAGAAGTGAAGTGCTTCAGGAGAGAGATACTATAGGCTGGGTACGCTTCTGCACATACGTATGTACATTCACATAAATTTCTGTATCTAAGCTGTCTGTACACAGCACCTTGCATTAAAAAGCCCCCATTTTATTCTGCAGTGCAATAATCCTAACAATAAAGCACATTTGAATATTTGACTTAATTAAGTAAGCTACTCTGATCCTTTAAGCAGGTTATCGGTTATCTTGATCATCAGAAACACTCAGAATCCTCTGCGTTTAAAGGTATCTGTCTTCAGGTTGGTACAGATACACAGTCACTGGCAGATAACATTGTCACACAAGATAATAGGCTCCTGCTGCTAGATAAACACTTAGAGGAAGATGCACATTTGAATTTTTATTCTGTTGGCTTTAATGAGATGCCATCAAGCTCAAGTTTGGCCCCATATTTAGATGTCATTAAGAGAAGCTGTATACAATCACAACAACAATAAAAATGTTCCCAGTAATTTTTAGAATATTTTCTAGTGGAAATAGGCTTTTCTTGCAAACACACATTTCTTTGCAGAGTTCATGCAGCATTGCGTTGGCAGATAAGGAGCCACACGCAGTGAGGAGGGGACTGAGGGATCTTATGGAGTGACCCAGGACTTGGCCATCTCGTGGGGGCCAGGTCCCCACCTCAAGCAGAGGTGCAGCCTGCGCACACGTGGTAGCGATGTCATCTGTCCAAAGCACTGGTGTCAGTGCATGACATGATCTTGGTACAGTTTTGTTTGGCATGGACATAGTGTACGTGTCTGGCCACGTAGCCACACCGGCAGGAGAGGTTTGGGCCTGCTGAGAGACTCCGTTTACAGCGGTTTGAGGTCCTTCATGCACACAGGACACCATCCATCGCTCCCCAACAGCGGCTGCTTCCTGCAGCTACAAAAGGCTCAAACCAGCCAGATTTACTGGTTTTCCTCTCTTTGTCTGCTTCATATGCTGCTGACTTCCACTGTGTCCAGCTCCACATCCCTTTCCTGGTGACCTCTGAGGTTTTTAAGATCTCCAAAACTGATTTACTCCTTCATATTCCAACAGGGATAACTTGGAGGAATCGTAATAATTTGGCCATATATATATTTATATCCTATCATATGATACTCTAAACAACTGCTTCTGGGTACAAGAAACCACATTAAAATATATGCAAACTAAGTTAACGAATGCCAGCTAGAGGTCCCAAATTGAAACTGTGCTTCTCAGCCCCCAGGCTAGAAATCTGAATAAACAGATGTTCTTTGCACTGTGCCCTGAAGGTTAGACTTAACCTTTGTTAGACAAACAAGGCACCCTGATATTCTCTTCTAAATAAGAAGGGTTGATGGCATATGTAATCAAGGTTTAGACCATTTGACATATTTTAGGTTAAGGATTTTAGCAGAGGAAGAGGTGTTGTAGTGTTTCTAGGAGAGGAGAAGCAGACAGATTGTACACAATAAATCAATAAATCTAGAGGTCAGAGGCATCCACTGAGAGACACCATCTCCCTGTTTCCATACCTACTTTCCTTGCTGTTCAGGGTCCACACCAGCTGGAGGGATGATCTCAAAGTCCCCTTGGAGGAATGGTTCCCCTCCAACACCCTGTTCCTGACAGGTTTCCAGGTTCACTCAGAGCAAGACCCAAGTTTTACTTTCACATACCAGCAACTTAGAGCCCTGAGATCTGGATGTGAGTAGTTTCACCAGAGGTAAACCTTGTCAGAAGTACTCTTATCCGCAAGAAGGATCTCAAAAGCCAGACCCATGCCCATGTCACGAAGACCCCAGCTCAAGTTCTGATTAAAATCCGTCTCTAAAGTCTGGTAGTTTTAGTCAATCTCTACCAAAGTCCCCAATCTATTTTATACATACCTCTCCAAACTTGATGCGTGTTAGCAAGATCCCGCCTGACACAGATAACAACTTAGACACAAGGTAAGAATGATATAACATTTCCAAAGACTATTTTCGTTATCAGCTCACTATAAGGTTTACCTGGAAAGGTATGTCCAGCCAGGGCTTTGCCACTTGTTTGCAGCCTCTGTATTCTCTCCTGAGCAGCACGGATGGGCTTGCACCACAAACATGGGATTCACACAAGGTCACATCATTCCTGTGAGCAGCACCATCAGTGAGGTGGTGCCTCTGCAGGCTCTGAAGCCCCCACACCTTTGAGAAAGGCAAAAACATCACAACCACAAATTCAGTTCCAACTAGCAAACACAAATTTATATAAAAATACGGTCATGTGCAGCTACCACCCACATTTACATAGCCTGGATAGAGCTGCTTGCTCCTTCTCCACACAAAAGGGAACTGTTAAAGTGACAGATATGGAAAAAAGAAGAGAAGCTCTGAGGGCCTGGTGGTGCCTCTAGCTGACGGAGGAAAGGTTTACAGTCTAAGACTCACAAAGAGCCTTCAAGAAAAATTCCAGAATGACCTATAGAGAAAATTGTGCAACACTTTCCCATGAACATAAAGACCGAAGAGAAAGTTGGGGATAATCCTAGCCACTGTGTCGTTTTTTTACCCTGGAAACAGGAACACGAAATATACTGAAAGACCATTTGCTTCCTCACAGGACGATCATCAGGCTTTACACTTTTTCTTGGGCTTTGCAGTATGAAATCAAGGCATATGTTGCTCTTGGGTTTTTTTGCTGAGTATCTGCATTGCTTCATATTTCTCTAGGCTGTGCTGCCTTTTCCTTCCTGTGCTTCTGTTCTGCTCTAACCTGTCCTACACATCCTTATCTGTGGATTTTTTTAATCGTCTGAAAACTTCTAACCCATGTACATATCCATCTTTCTAGCTCAGCAATAAATGACTTGAATATGAGCAGCCTATGTTCCAGCTGTAAAATGCTGTGTGTTGTAGGGGCTGCCTCCCACACTTGATTGCTTTAATTTACCCATTTTATTTCTCTTCACGTAACTAAGTCAATTCTTTCTCCACCCAGGCCATGTTTGCTGACCTTGGAGATTATTTTTTATGTGATTCTTTACAAGGTGCTTCAAGTTCTGCTGAATTAGTTGCAAATTTTCTCAAGGTCTACTAAAAAACAATCTTTTGCTCTTTTTTTGGCAGAGTGAGATAGATAGGCTGCTTTAGTCCGCCTGTTTGAATGCTCTGCACGGGAGATTAGAGAAACCCCTGGAAAACAGAAACAAGTGGTCCACCTTGGCATAGCCATGATGGAACAGCAGCCCCATCCTAATCTAAAGGAAGGCGTTTGGGACATTCTTCTAGGAGCAGGGGAACACTGTAGATTTGAAGACTGTATGGGCTTTGTTTTCATAGAGAATCAGAATAAAATATATACCCCACTGCTGTTGACCATGAGGGACCCCATGGCCAGAGGCTGGCCAACCCTACGACACCGAGGGTTGCAGTACTGGGAGAGATACTAGGACAGTTACGTTCCCTGTTGCTTTGCTGAGTTACACATCACTAACTAATCTAGAATGATTCTCAAGGACCACCCCTCCACAGAGGGCAACCAACAGGGTTTTTTAATGTTTTGCCATGTTGTTTCAAGAGTAATGGATTCGTGTGCAGAGACAATGCCTTGTAAACTGTCTGCAGTGAGATACTTTGTATTAGGAAAGTACAGAGCTATGATTGTCGATCATCTAATTAAATTTCAGGCTAAGTTTTCTGTAATTTGATTTACTGATGTGTTCTGAGTGAATCACAAACTTCTTGAAATAAGAGGCTAGTACGACAACTGTGCACAATGATACAGAAAATAAAGGCCTTTTCCATGTCAATAGGAAATAAACCCACAGTTATTTAAATAAAGTCGTTAATTATTTATGGCACAAAATGCTGATGCAGACATTATCTGCATCAGCACTCTGAGACTATAACAGAGAATATAAAAACAGAAACTAAATATGTGACTTAACTGCCAATATTTCTGTAACGTGACTAAAGACATAGTACCTTTTTTACTACAGCAGGCTATTCCCCCCAACACAGCCTGGACATGAGTTTTTCTGTATCACATTAATGCAATCAACTAGACTACATTAATAACCTCATACTAAATATTTTCATCCTAAAGCTGAATCTTTATTAATGTTATTATACAGAGAAAGTATCCGTTGAATACATCCAGCCAGATATGCCCATTTCAATCATAAGCTTTACAACAGTATCAATGTTTCCCACTAAAAACTCAGCATTTTTCAAGATTAAAAAAAAAAAAAGACGAAAGCAATTAAAAAGTACAACTTTCATAGTCATTGTCTATGGGAAAAAGTGAGGGCAATTATTCCTTTTAAAGCATAGCTTCCACTGTTCTGTTGCATTTCGCACTTAAATAGGGACTGAACTCATCATCTCATCACTTAAACATCTGTAAATAATCTAAATACAGGACATTAGATGGGATAAGAAATCTCTGCAAAAATGTTCATTGATATTTTGTGCAAATTAGAGCTAACGCCATTCTGTACGCGACAGCATCAGAACTCTCTGCTCCTCACAAATGATCTGGAACAGTAAATATTTCTGCTAAATGGTGGCATTTTGGCTGCCTTGAGTGAAAGTTGAGGGAGCATGGCTGATGCAATGTGTAGTTAAATATTGGTTAAAATCAGTAACTACGCCTTGGTAGATTCAAAACAAAATCCATGGAAAAGGGTATGAAGCGCACTACCCCACTGCAGAGACCCACTTGCTAGGGTTGTATTATCTCAATGATAAGCTGCCCTGCAGCTATTGATAAAAAAAATAAAAAGATAACCTAGAGATGTTGCACTTGCTGCCCCTGTAGCATTAATTATGGTCTCATTCCATCTCATCCCATCTGTAACAGGGCATAACTTAAACATCCTTTTAAAACACAACTGGACTCTTCACTTTTAAGAGAGGGAATCGGTACGCTGGTGCTCACACGAAGGCAGAGCTGCCGTACAGGAGCACAGCAGCTAAACGTAATTTCCAGAGGAGCTCTTAATTGACTGCGCTTGTGGAAGATGCATCAAAATGTCCCAAAATGAGCACATTGTTGCTTTTTTAATTTGCTGACAGTTTTCCCCCAGGTAAACCTCTACCACACTAATAGTTTTTCTTGGCCAACATAACCAATATAGATTTAGTATCTTTCTTTGCTAAATAAGAGGAACATTTACGATAGCTGCTGGCTAGAAAATTAACCAAGTGAACTCTTCAATTTGTCTGTCCCTGTCTGTCTCCCTCATTAATTTTTTATGGAAATCAAAGACTAATTCTGTCTCTCTGCTTGTAATCACATTCCAAACATGCTCATGACTCAGTAATCTGCTTATGAACATTGCCGTTCTCTGCAGTAACTCTGCAGACACCCACACGTGGGGCGGTCTGAATGCTCACACAGCTCGCAGTTGCCAGCACAGTTTTTTTCCTTGCTGTTTTTGTCGTCTTAGACTCTCTCCTCCATTACGAAAGCTAACAGGAGGAACAGGAAACCCATCAAGCCAAAGTTAGAAGTCATGAGAAGCTATTCACCACACTGCAAAACCCTGGTAAGCAATTTCTGATGGGCTTATTCAAAAGTGAAATTGCTGCTGGTGCCTTATCAAAACACGCCCAGCCTGAAAGGCCAGATGTGAAATCCCGCACTTACTATCTCAACGCAAGGGAAGTCAGATCCAAATTCGATATTTTGGCTTGAGCAAATGCAAATAGCTCAGTTCCTCTGCATACAGAACATACTGTGGATGAGGCTTTATTTTAAAATTAAACTAGTTGCCAAGATGTTAACTTTCTGAGCTGTGTTCAGCATCATAATCACCTGCTTCAACCCGTAACCAGCTGCCTTCGTACAGCGGGGCCGTCTAGTTGTTACTCCTCATTCTGCCCTGGTCAAAAAGCCTCTGGGGAGGAACTGTGAGCAGGTATCCATGCCACCTTCCCGCCAGCTACTGGAATACAGGGTGGCCAAGGTGGATATCACATTTAATGGCAGTACCATAATTTGCGTGCTCCTCGATGAGAAGAGACAAAAGGCAACGAAGAACAAAGGACAAGGAGCCGCTTCATGAGAGCATAAGGTAGACATCTGGGCTCATCATTGTTATTCTTTTAGCTGCATTTTGATGGCTTTGCAACCCAGCTAATTTCACCTGAGAGAAATGGTGAAGCAAAATGATAATAGTTCTCTATTAAGTAAATGCACTTTTATTTATAGCCCGATTTTGGATCACAAAAATAAAGGAGAGGAGCGCAGAGCTTCTTTTCTGTTATTGCATGTAATCAGTATAAATGGTTTTCCACATTCAAAACGTGCAAAATCAACTAGCTTGCAGCATGAAAATTTTTTTCTGGCTCTGTGGACAGCACAAAGACACTGTTAGGAGAGTTTGTAGCAAAATGATTTGGACACTTGTACTTAAAACTTTGCTCTGTACACAACAAACATACATATATGTATTGTACAGAGCTCTGGTAATGTATTCTAATGTTCTCTCATGCTTCCTGCGATCATAGTCCCCAGAGCACAATATTTTGGAAGAAGCTAATTTGTCATATCATCTAAAGAAAACAAGCACAATCTTCCCAGCTCTGTTCACACGACAACTCACAAAACCAGAAAGAATTTCTTTATTCGTAAAGAATGAGCCACGAGTTGCCTAAAAATAAGCTTTGAGAAGCACGTAAAAATAAACAACACAAATATGAGTGAGAGAGAATTCTAAATGAAACATTTATTAGATCCAGGAAGGCAAAGGAATAATGCAACAACATGTGTCTTCTCTTCAAAACTAATTCTGTTTGATTTGACATGTTCATTTTTGTGTGTTTGCAGAGATTTGCTGGAGAGATGTGTTCATGGGGACGTGAAAGTGGGTCAGAACGACAGGTTTCTGCAAGCCGAATCACGTAATTTTTTAACAATTACCTCCTGGAGAAAGCGTAAGGACAAAAACACACCACTGCCAGCTAAGCAAAGCTTGTCCCGAAAGTTCTTGTGCAGAAAGTACTGTACTTCTGCTTATTTACCCCATTTCTTTGTTTTATTTTGCCAACTACAGCATTTCCATATTAATCCAGAGCATGCTCATTTTAGGCTTTCAAACTGGGTCAACGCACCCAGAAAATTCACACCAAACTGCAGTTCCTGAGCACAGATAGGCAGAGTTGTCAAAATATTCTCATCACTGAGTAAATTTGTGCTTAGAGCAAAACCAACAGCCTGGAAAACACAAGTGCCCTGCAAGCTATCAATTAGCCCTTACACCAGGATAAACTTGTGTCGAGAGGAAATTACTTCCATTTTACGTGAAGAAATTCAGCTCTGCTCTGACTTACAGAAAAGGATAGCTTAGGAAAGACTCAACTTGCCTAAAGAAAGGGTATATTCTTGCTGTGCTGTTTGATAAGATCCTACAGAGTTCCTATACCCTCGATGGGGTACGATTTAATCCGAGCGTCTTCTGAGATTTCAAAGATTTCCCATTCCTCATCAAAATGAAACAAAAATGCTTTCCGGAGATGTTTTCACAAAACACACAAAGTCTCCCCAGAGCAACCCAAAGCTTCACGACTGGGACAGCAATTTGGATGCTGGAGTTCCCACACAAACCCCTGGTCTAAGTCAGATGTAGTGGGGTGATAAAGCAGTTCTCCTGGACCTTGTGCAATTGCCTGCCCAAGGCTATTTGCAATTTAGGGGAAAACACTATTTTTCAGGAAATGGGTATTTTCCAAAGAAAATGTGCCTCCAGACACCATATTGCATAAGGTGCCTGCAGCATCTTTAGATGAACCAGGGATTGCATCTCATCCCAGTGTGCCTGCCAGGCTGTGTGGCAGCTGGGTACAACGTCAGGGCTGCAGGTTCTCGGGGGGTTCTGAAAGTAGAGAGGGGTTTCTGCTCATACTGCCTCTGCTGTGCTGG
>NW_010541221.1:0-2897 GCF_000687285.1 Phaethon lepturus | reverse complement strand
CAGGAAAATTTAATTTGCCAGGTATTGTTAATCTCGGCAACCCTGCTTATGGATCTGGCAGCATGACTCAGTATTTTTGGAAATGTGAATGACATGTAGGAGACCGAAGACCAGCCGTAAGGGAAGCCTCGGCACTGGGTGTAGTACGAACTCTGGTCACCCAGATGAAAGCACCCAACACAAACTGTTCCAGTCCATGGCTTTTAGCAAGGATCACTGCTCCAGAGTGCACTCTTCATCAGCGACGCACGCCAAGCTAACAAAAGCTTTACAATGCCTGTACAACCTATAGATTAACCGTTTTTCAGTGAAACCAATTCTCCGTAACAACCCAGATGTCAGAGAAATCCACCTTCCTACAAATATCTGGAGAGCCTCCTTTTTTGCCCAGCTGGTGTCTCCTGTTTACAGGCTTCTGGGCCCACGAACCCTTTGCTTCAAAATAACATGATGAATCAAAAATACTGAGATACAATAACTAAAGCTGCAGGAGGAATGCAACATTTTAAAATTTTTTGACATTTCTTTCCTTTGCAATGGCACAAATTGGACCTTCTGTCTTTTTTAAGCTCCTCTTACTGCCTCTAATTAAAGGATTCATTTTATTTGACTAACATATGCAGAGACATATTCCATATAACTGTACCTGAACCACATTTTTTCATTAACTTTAACAAAATTGACATCTGTTGTTTTTTTCTGATCTTTGGAACAGATCTATTCTAAGAAAATATTCAAAGCACCGTTATCCCAGGTTATGCTTACCAACCATGCTTCTCAGCTCCATATCCGACATAGAGCCAGATGGTAATAAGCAGATGAGTTTTTCCCTTCCCGTAGATATCCACACAGGTCTATCTGGGTATTAATGAAGTCTACTGAGAGCACATGGACCTAATAGCGGGTGGTTCAGGTGCAAAGATTAAACCTTTGAACTGAAGGGTAGGTAGAAACATATTAAAAACTATTTTGTTACCTCCAGTTATGGGAGGTGTGTTGCTAACTACTGCAAGTTATCCTTAGATATAGAAAAGCATCTTGCTCATGATTCAAAACATGACACCACAAGTTAAAAGGCAGAAGTATCAGCTCCACAGAATTCAACACAAAAATTCCCATAGACTTGGGTGAAGCCAGGGCTCCCTCCCAAAACATTGGCCCCATTTCTGCCTTCCTGCACTGATACCTGCCTGCTCTAGTGTCACTTTTTACTCTTCTTTAACATGACTGCCATGGTTTAACCCCAGCCAGCAACTAAGCCCCACACAGCCCCCGCTCACTACTCCCCGTGCCCCTGGTGTGAATGGGGAGGAGAAGCAGAACAGTAAAAGTGAGAAAACTTGTGGGTTGGAATAAAGATGGTTTAAAAGGTAAATAAAAGCTGCGCACACAAGCAAAGCAAAACATGGAATTCATTCACCACTTCCCACAGGCAGGCTGGTGTTCAGCCATCCTCAGGACAGCCGGAGTCCATCATGTCTAACGGTTGCTTGGGAAGACGAACACCATCACTCTGAACATCCCCCTTCGTTCTTCTTCCCCGGCTCTATATACTGAGCATGACGTCATATGGCATGGAATATCCCTTAGGTCAGCTGGGGTCAGCTGTCCTGGCTGTGTCCCCTCCCAGCTCCCCGTGCACCCCCAGCCCGCTCGCTGGTGGGGTGGGGTGAGAAGCGGAAAAGGCCTGGACTCTGTGTCAGCACTGCTCAGCAATAGCGAAAACATCCCTGTGTTACCAACACTGTTTCCAGCACAAATCCAAAACCTGGTCCCATACTAGCTACTGTGAAGAAAAATGACTCTATCCCAGCCAAAATCAGCACAATGACATCCTCCTAACTTAATCCTTCCTCCATTTATGATGTCCCTTTTCAAGGCACTACCTTGCCTCAGTATGTCTTTATCTACTTCTCTTTCTTTTTGCATCCTTTTCAGAGCAAATGAAAAAAAAAAAAAAAAACCTTTACTGCGCAGTGTCTTCCCAGCCAAATGAGGCAAAAGAAATCAAAACCCACCACCCTTTTCCCATCCAGGGACCTTTTGAGAGTTTTGTTTCTATGAGGAGACTGAACTCACAAACCTGAAATGTGTTCAGATGTATTTTCCCCCACAGTCCTAATTTAGTGTATTGGCTGTACGTGGTTCCCAGTGCCAGTTCTGCCTGTCTAGTCTCCACATAGCACTGCAACATGTTTCTGGTTGAACTTCACAGGGGCTCTCCATCTTAGACTCCAATGGGATTTAATGAACAGGAAAATATCCCCTTTGAAACACCTCATGACTTTTAGGCTACTGAATGGGGTAAATGTAAATTGAACGCTGAAGATCAGTTGAAGTGTAATGGATAAACTAATTTCTAACAAGATCCATTTTTTAATAAGACATATATTCCCCCTCCAGTTTCAGTACTGCCAATATAGTGCTCCATCTATTAGTATGGCACACAGGACGGACGGGTCAGAAAAGTGCAGTCTTAATTTTGTAGAAAAGAATGATGCTGTATGTATTTCCCTGTTCCTGTCTGTGCTAAATTCTCCATCTTGAGATATGCAACATTTAGCAGCTTACACTTTGACTGAATGCCCATTCTCCTTCTGCTTTGGACTATTTCAGAGACTGTTAACAAGGGAAAATAGAAATGGCCAGGAAACTAAATTACTTTTTGAAAAAGATCACAGTAGTGCAGACAAGTTTCTGAATAACCGGTTTGAGGAAGGGGAGAGCAATGGCAAACCATATGCTTAAAAACCTGGACAAAGTGAGTTAGCATTGCAAATTGGGCTTGTGTTGTTCAATGGCATCAATTTGTCTCGTGTTAATAGTTAACAGTTAATAGTTAATTTAATTAAAGTTTAAAAATAAATGATAAATATTATTTGTATAAATATTATTTA
>NW_010541220.1:61487-64527 GCF_000687285.1 Phaethon lepturus | reverse complement strand
TCTTTTCTTTTCTTTTCTTTTCTTTTTTTCTCTGTTCAAAGCCTCTTTCTGTTTGGCTCCAGCATTATTGCAACTACAATTCCCTTCTCTGTGATCTTTTTTCCTATTATATTTGTATTGACTTAATTTGGAGTAATGAGCTTGTTTGTGTTGAATCCCTCGATATTTTCATATTTGCATCCTAAAAGCTCTGTTTTTCTTCTGTCATGATTGCTCTTTTCACATTATTTTTCTTTTTCTTTCTTTTCCTTTTCTTCTTTCCTTTGCTTTTCCTTCTTTCTTCTTTATTCAGTTTCTTTCTTTTTTCTCTTTCAGATTTTTCTCCTTCCCTTTTCTTTTTCTGTTTCTTTTTTGTTTCTTTTTTCTCTCTCCTTTCTTTACTCCAATTTCCTTCCTTCTTTCCTTCTTTCTTTCCCTTCCTTTCTTCCTCTTCCTTTCTTTGTCTTTCTTTCTCTTCCTCTCTTTCTTTCTCCTCTTTTTTTTTCCCTTTAAGTCTTCTGAAAAAAAAAAACACCAGAGAATTAAGCAAATCATCTGTAGCAATTAAGGAGACATCTCTGGGAAACACTGGCTGTGAAGCATGTTTGCTTTATGAAGTACTCCCATCAGACACCTTGGCACAGAGCCACCTATTTATTTGGGAGAGGGGTAAAAAACATGCAGTGGGGAGACTTTTTGATTGTTGTTGTTGTTGTTGTTGTTAGTGGCAAATTCATCTTGCTTGTCCCAGGTTCCCACACGTTTTTAAACCATTACGGTACGTGGTTTACAACCACAGATGAGAGATCGCTGAGGAAAAACACTCCATCTGTTCAAAAATTAGGAGTGAAGTGTTATCTTTTCCTCCGTTCTCTCTTGACTTAGGTGAACATGGCAGAGGCCAGCTCGTGCCCCAAGGCTGTGCCAGGGATAATTTTCAGGCCCATGTCTTTCTGTCTCCCTCCTGTAAACACATACGAATCCATGCTCACCCTCGACCTACCTGCCAGTGAACGCACAGCAGCGGCACCCATTCAGCCCGCCGGAGACGCTCCCCGCTGGGACCCGAGGGGTCCATGAGCAGGGACCCTCTGAGCGCTGCAGCCCACCGGTCATGCCCTGGCGGAGCCGTGGTCCCCCCGTGATGCTGCTCCAGGGAAACTGGCTGCCCAAGAGGTGTGCCAGGGAAGGGAGGCGAGGAAGGGAGCGATCCAGGAGAAAGCACCCTCACTCAGCTGCAGCCTAATCCCTGGGGAAACGCGCTGGGGCCGTAGGAGCTCCCCTGCTTGCACCCTGCATCAGAAACAGATGGGAGCCGAGTTTTCTGCTGGGGCTGGTTGATAGGAAAGTGTTATTTGGGACTGGAAATGGTCACAAGTCTGCAAACACTGAAGCAACAACCTTGCATGCACACTGCCTTCCAAGCTCAGGGCTTTCTTGGTTGGGAAAGTGCTTTTTCCCTGCAGGGGTACTGAGGTGAGATGTGTCCCAGCCTCTCCGTACACTGCTATTAGACATAAACCAGAGAGCAGGGACTTGCGTTTCTCCTAAGCAAGCAAAAGTACCTGGTATTTAGCACTCCCTTCTCTGAAACGACCTTGTCCCAAGGCAGCAAGAGGAGGCGTATTAGTCACACGTTAATCTCACAAAATAAGATTTCATCTTGAACTTGAAAACTAATAAACCTTCCTAGCGCTCTGCCAACCTGCACCCCACACACACAGCGCGCAGAAAATACAGTGTACTAGCTTCAAGAGGTTTTGACTTTGAAGAATGGCCATGGCTTCCTCAATCCTTACTAGAGAAAGCTGTTTAATAAATAGCAAGGCATTTATATGCTCCGTCTCTCCGTGAGTTTTTCAGATGCACATGGAGAACTTTGAGGAACACAGAAAACTGATTTTAAAGCTGTCAGAAGCCTCTCAAGCCAGAGGAACAATGCGGACATACTCCAGCCGAAGATTTGCCGCCCTAGTCTTTACAGATTGTGTATGCTTTCACTTTTTCGGGTGCTTCAACTTCTTAAAAGATTGCTAGAGGAAAAGAAAAAATTATTCTATCATATAATTAAAGGACAGGCTTTGCATTTTTCCACCCTGCTTTCTTTCCCTCTCCCACAAGAGAACTTGGAGTCATTAAGTTACTTTTTTAAACAAAACTCATCCTTCTCAGCTCCTTCCACGCCGAAGAGCTGCTATGTTTTTTCGCAGGCAGCTCTGCGCTCGGGAGCTTTTAAGGGTTTCTAATCCTGGAAGGCCATCTGACATCACCCTGCTTCTTGTCTGCTGATGTTTCATACAAGCCTCACATTTCCTTAGTGTTTTTCAGAGCCACCAATTACTGCAGCAATCTTGTGTTTATGTTCTGGTTTTTTGCTTTTTTTTTTTTTTTTTCCTTTCCCCTGATGCTTTCCTGGCTTGCATCCCAACAGGCTGCTCTCTCTTAGATGTGTTTTGTGCCAAGGGTTAAGCTGGACCAGCTTGTTACCAAAGAAGAAAAAAAAAAAAAAAAGAAGAAAAAAAAAGAAAGAAGTGGGAGGGAGGAGGGGTTTTTTTCCCTAATTTTCTTCATTGACTTCAGGCACCATGTGATCAGGAAGCCTGGCCTCTTTCCATTTCCCTTCCCGACTGAAGGGAAACATTGTGTAGCTGTTGCCCTGCCACCGGTGGGACGGCCTCTCGCGGCATTACGTAGGAGGATAAAAATAACCGGGATATTTAAGGCCGGCTGTGGAATCCCAACGCAGGCAGAGCGAGCCTGGTCAGCCGCCGAGCACCACCGGCCCCGGCCACGGGCGCACACGCGCACCGGAGTAATGTGCTGCATATGATGCAACTGCAAATATATGCCTGGCAGCAGCGCCGAAACAGTTAGACCCTGGGGAGACCCAGAAGAGAAAAAAAAGAAAAAGAAAATTAAAAAAAGGAAAGGAAGAACTGGAGAGCTTTTTCTTATCTTTTCATGCACTGTTTCTAGCACAGCGGGTATTTTTCAAAAAGCCCGTGACTATCCCTGGTATTTCGTGTGCTTGCTGCAGGGGTGAGGGCATCCAGAGAGAGCG
>NW_010541220.1:57124-61455 GCF_000687285.1 Phaethon lepturus | reverse complement strand
CGGCGCCCGCTCGTCTTCAGGTGTAAGGCCATACAACACACCTTCGTCCCCGGGGTTTTGTAGGGGATAGCAGCGGGAAACGACACTCTGCCCCCGAGAAGGAGAGGCTGGGACAGCACCACATTCCCTCAGAGTGTCATCAGGCTCTTTTCTCCAAATCACAAGTGTGGCTGAGTACAATGCCTGTCTTGTTTGTTGATTAAAAGTAATTAAATGAAAAGAGCAGCCAGCCCACAAGGCTGAAGCAGAAATGGCAGCCTCTTTTATATTTGGTTCTTTTGGGAGTCACAATTGTCGGAAAACTTTGGAGGTGATTTTTTCCTATTTGTTAAGCTTGTTTTCACGCTGTACCCCACCTCTAAGCTTTCCAAAGAGTAACACTGGACAGTGTCTGCCTCAACTGCAGCGATGGGAGGAGGCTGTCCTTGCAAGGACAGCTGTGCCAGCCCTACTTTAAAGCTGGTCTGACATGCAAACTGCTGCAAGCTCAGCTTTCCTGTGCCCACCGGGGGCTAGGACAGTTCAGGAGAAGCAGAAGATACCGTGGATGGTCTGGTTACTCCTGTATTTTGGAGGAGAACCTCCTTGCCGTACCAGCACATGTCACTGTCTGTGTCCTTTCCTTCGGTCAGGCTTGTCAAGAGGGCCTGAAAGGAGAGAAAAAGGGACCCAGGGGACAATTCTCGCTTAGTGCCACCCTGTGCTGTGGCAAACAGAGGGCATGGCAGCAGTCCCAGCAGCTCCCATATACTCTGCCAAGAGCTGAGCAATTTGGGGACCCCGTGCCTTTCCATGGGCGCAGGTACATGTCCCCATGGCTTTTGAAAAGCTGCTCCTACTTAAAAGGAAGATCGCAGCCTGTGACTAACCAGTCAGGAGCAAAGGGGTCTAACAGCCACATGCTTTCCAGTTCCTCGCACGCTGCCGAGGAGTCGCTTGCCCAAAGGGCCTCTGCTACCTGCCCACTGCCACGCGGAGGCTCACAGCCCTGCTGCAAACCTCTGCCAAGGGACCGGGAAACTACACGTCCTGGGCAGATTGCAAATACTGGAGCAATCTGGTGTCCTGGCAGACTCAGGGAACCTTCTAATAAGAAAATGTAAGGCTCCATGGCTCCCTCCTGAAACAATGAGTGGCCTCCTTCTCTTCTTGCGGAGGGAGATCAGTTATAAAGCCTGCTGAGGGACGGAGATTGTTCCTGAGATTATTGCTGCTGCAGACCTCTGTCAAATGTTAGCCAGAGAATAAAATTACTGGCTTTGATTTACCTTGGAATTTCCCCTTCCACAATCTGTAGGACCCAGTGTAACACGAATCCAGTTTAGAGAAGTTGTGACAATTGTTGGGCACCAACTTAAGCTTTGTTTATTGCTTATGCAATCATGTGGGTTTATTTCAAAGAATTGGCGGCGGGCGGGGGGAAGAAGTTTTAGGTGGCTGTAAGGGTGTTGTTCACCTGCCTGAACTTTCTGTTTGTTTTTGCAAATGCTTATGGTTTTACTGTTGCTTGTTCTAAGTTTATTCTTTCAAGTTGAGTGAAATACTGAAACCAGCCAGAAAAACAGACTCTTGAGAGGCATGTCTAGAGCCTCGGTTTTCAGCCTCACAAGCAGCCCTCCGTGTAGATACTCCTATAATCATTAATCTTTAACAACACAGTATTCGAGAACCCCTCAGACCAAATGGACTTTGATCTTATAAACCCTTTATTACACAGGGAAATATTACCCTCACTTTATATAAATATAGAGCTGCACAGGAGAAAGTGTAAAGGACCGATGCCCAATTATCCACTTAAAGTACCTCCCATTTCACTGGGAACATAATTTTACACATCTGGGCATAAGTGGCAGAGCTGGGGTGTCACCCAGCCCTGCCGCGTGTCATTCGGCTCCCCAGCACCGGAGGAGCATCTCCTGAGTTACTTTCACACGTCTAAGTACATATCTGCTGGATGCGAGCCGATTTCTTCCTTCCTTCCCTGTTGATTTGCCTGGAGGGGAGAGGCAACTGCAGCATCAGCTCTTCCTCCCCAAGGAGCGGGCTGCGATGTTCTTCAGCCGGGAGAAGCCGCGGGAGGCAGCCGGGTCACCCAGCCTGCCCAGTGCAGCCACCCGCGTTCACTAATGCCTGCCCTGGCACCCATGACCTGAAGGACTTCACCAGCTTTTTGGGAGACTGGCTAAACCTCTGGGTTTGTCCAACCACATGGAATACCGCCAATGTTTCAGGGGCTTAATGGAGACCCCAGCCAGGCTCACATCGCCAGGCTGGATGCTTCCAGCCGTTTTGGGTACTGGCAGCAGGGGAGCAGGACAAATGGCCAGGGAAATCGACCACTCCTTGGCTTCCCTGGCAGTAGCAGCAAGGCTGGCCATGTAAAGCCAACTCATTAGTCCACCAGGACCACTGTCACCCTCCTTCGGTGCTGGCAGGCATCCCCCGGTGAATCTTCCTCCAGGCACTTAAGGTGTCATCACCCTCAGGCCCCCTCCCTTCTTGCTGCCATAGGTGTAACAGGAGCTGCACAAAGTATAGCACACATGCCCACACACTGCAGTCATCCCTTCATGGGATGAATGGTTTCAGCCTTCCTGGCGGGAGAGGAGCTGCCCAGATCACCCCAGCAGATGGCATCTACCAAGGTCCACCCAGGTGACAGTGAACTGCACAGGGAAATGAGGCTTTGGAAGCACCCAGCCCTTGGGCCACTGCACATTTCCATCTGCTGCAGTTTGGATAACCCACCTGCCATGGTATCAGCACATGGAGCCTCTTGACAATAAACAATTTCATCCTGGGCTGCCAAGGCCAGGCGAAGAGGATGGCAGGCAGGGATGTGTGTTTGAGTGCTGTCATGCTGCCAAATCTGCTCTACAGCAAACACAACCCGGCAAGTTTCACATGCTTTGGAGTTTTGGAACAAAAGTTTCACACAAACTTAATTGGCCCCAGATTTTTAACACTAGTAAGTAGTTATAACGCCTCAAAAAGAGCTATTTCTTATTGACCGTTTCCCACTGATACATTTTCCAGTTGGAGCTCCCATCACACCTTTACTAAATGAACAAGAACTCCAAAACCCTCAACACTCAAGACATTTCTCTTCTTTTCTTTCACATGTTGCTTGCCATGTTGTTATAATTAAATTTCAAAGCTCAAGTGTCTGAAGTTGTTTTCTTTTCCTGGCATTGCTTTTCATCCAGTAGCCACTACAACAGAAAACAGAGTCACCCATTCAGAGGTTAACAGGCCCCTCTTCTTCCCATCAGGTGTCCTGGTTTGCCACTGAAAGGTAAAAGTGGATGCTGTTGATTCATGTGAACAGGAACAGCAGTGTAACAGGGCCCTCATTTCTTTTTATCCTAATAATCTATTTACCCTGACATGGTAAAAATCAGGATGCCTCTGCAACTAATCACCTATGTGGCCTTGGTCATAACTTTTAACTTCTGTGATTTGGCTTTGGCCATGTTTGCAACCATCTCCAGGCTGCAGTCTCTGTGGAACAAGTTTCCCTCGTGGTCTCCTTCACTCTGGGTGTGCACCAGCACAAGAAAGTCAAATCCCATGCAGGACCTCCTGTTGCCACAGCCAGCCACGATGGTTTGGAGCTGAGGTCGCCTGCCCAGCAGGCTAAGAGAGCACCCCTTGTTACAGAGTGGGGAAGCCTCTGCTCCCCCTCAGCCTTTTTAACAGAAGCTGCATGTTGGTAAACTCAGGTTTGTTTTACCCTACTGACACAGCTGTGATTTCTGCCTTTATTGCTCCCTTCATGCTTTGAGGCACATCCCAGCCTCCTTAGCACCTCACCTTTAGAAAAATAAATGTTCTTTGGCACGAAAGAGAGCTGTTGTGCTCAGACTCCCCTAATACTTTCCATGTAAAGGCAGCCTGAAAACACATCTACCCATTTCAGTGTTTGCACGCACACCCTCCCAAAGGTGGCAAGTGAGCAGCAAAACCTCCCAGCCCTTGCACATCCATACCCTATAAGGAACTGCCTTCAACCACCATAAATAAAACAAAGGTATGGTCTTCAGCTGATCTCAATTACTGGAGCTCCATTGAATTGAGCAGAACTAGGATAATTCGCACCAGATGAGCATCTGCCTTCAACATATGTTACGTTATGGTTCAGCAAGATGGTCTCAGCTTGCCTTGGGGGAGGAGTGGTTGGAGGGGAGAGTTAGGTTTGCTCATGTCTAGGAACGATGGGCTGCAAAATCCCCGAGAGTGAGGAGGTAAGTAGGGAAAAGAAGGCATTTGGTTGTTAGGCCTTCTTATTTCCAGTGATTAGGGTGGGAAAGAGCAGACTGTGTGGGAAACAG
>NW_010541220.1:44635-56928 GCF_000687285.1 Phaethon lepturus | reverse complement strand
CGGGGGGGGAGGCGAAAAAGGAGAAAGAGGAGAAAAAAAAAAAGAAAAAGAATTTTTATTCCCAGCCTCAGCTGACAGATCTGCTGTAGCCTCCTGGAGTTTTTGTAATTAGAACAAAGGGTCCTCAGGACAGGAACTATAATTGGTTTTGAGTGTTTGTACATTTTAACTCAGCCCAGGTTAGGCATCCAAGCAAACTCAAAGCCCTGACAGAAGAAGCTAGAGCCCTACGAGAAAAACTCCAAAGGGGGATTAAGGGCTTTCAAAAGAGGGTAGTGGATCACATCTGATACTTTTAAAAAAATAAAAACATTTAACGTACTGGACATTGTTTTCCTCAGAAGCCAGAGGAAAAGCTGTGCTGCAAACA
Organism: Phaethon lepturus; assembly: GCF_000687285.1. Classification (NCBI taxonomy): domain Eukaryota; kingdom Metazoa; phylum Chordata; class Aves; order Phaethontiformes; family Phaethontidae; genus Phaethon; species Phaethon lepturus. Next base: position 56,558 of record NW_010541220.1, on the reverse strand, counting down.
CTTGTCAGTCAGAAGTCTGGGATAATCTGAACTTCAGCAACAGGAGCAAGGAACAGGGAGGAAGTAACTATTTTGGCAGGCGAAAACCCCAGGGCAGGATATGTGACAGAGCTTCTAAATGCTGACGGGGGGCAGGAGGGGTTTTAACCCACCCCTGTTGCTGAAACTTATGAGGGCTGCACATCCCGAGCACTCTGCCAGAACAGGTTTCGTGGTTCAGCTTCTCCAAACGCCTGATCCTGCTCCGGACAGCCAGCCCTGCCATGGCAAATCAGAGAGGCCTGGAGCTCCCCTCTGGCCACAGCTCACACCCATGCATCCAGCCATGTCACCTGCCTTGTCCCTGCATCCCTCGGAGTTCCCCCTCCAGCCGAACCGTGCCTGGGCATTGCCCGGAGAGGGCCGGCTGGCAGCAAGCCCGCACCATGCCAGGGCATTTGCTGGTAATTAAATAATACAGATGATCATGACAAATGCTCAAGCCCATGCTGGGGCTCCACTGGGTTTACCGGTACAGACACATGCAGCAGCACCAGCTGCAAGCAGCCTTTCCGTGGGAAAAGGATCGGACCCAGAACACACAAGGAGAAAAGTGTATTTGCAGGCAGTGCCTCTGGTAACAGACTGGGGCTCTTTTCTCTAAGGTTAATATTCACTGCTCGGGAAAAACAATGCTTCTGGAGATCTGCAGGCGAGATGTGGTTGCAGTGGGTCATCCGGATCCACAAACAACAGTCCCTTTTTGGGTGGGATTTTCACATTTGTTCTTCTCTGACCTAAAACAGATCTCACGGGGACAAAGCTCAGACAGCACTGGGCGCTTTCAGAAAACTCTTTCATCACTTCCCAGCTCCAGTGACAGCAATCAGCTCCTTCCATGGCTAGCACGTGAGTGATGGAGAGTGCGCAGGACTGGGGCCTATGTATATTTCATTGTGAAGAACTTTTCTTTTTTTTTTTTTTAAAAAAAAGCACTGCTGGGGCAAACATTACCAAAAACAGTTTCTATAAAAAATCCACGTGGTGAAGGCAGAAGCTGGGCTGAAGGCAGGAAGCGGTGTCCATGCTGGAAGCCGTATAGCTCTGCAGAGGGGTCCTGAATGTTCCCCTAGCTTTAATTGGGAAAACTTTCCCAGTCCAATCAGTCAGACACTTCATTTATGCCAGCTTTCAGTGGGTGCGGGGGACTTTCAAGGTCATCATGACTCATTTGTTGGAGTGTCTGATCCTGCCCGCCATACGTGAATAATTTTGCCCCTGCCTCTACTCCCTGGTGCAAGGAAGCAAGGGAGGGCAGACTCCTTGGTGGTTCAGCCACTTCTCCTTGGCTCTGTTCTATACCTGTTTCAAGCACTTTTTCAGCCTGAGACAATGGTGCTTTTTGGTCAGAGGGGAACAGTATATAGAAATGGACAGCTGACTGGTATCACTGTGGTTGGCCTTTGCTCAACAGATCCCAAAGCCCAGCATCCTGAGAGAAAAGCTTATGTTTCACATGTGGGTCCCAGTCCAACCCCGCACCTTCCCATGCTCCTGGGGGAGCCAAGTTGAGCGGCACTTTTTCTGTAGGAACCAGGATTTTAAGAGCTATCAGGGAAGAAACCAGATAGACGAGCTAAATTCTTATATGTGGGTGATGGTGGACACGTGGAAATAACTGTCAACAAACGGACAAAACACACTAGTCCTTTACAACATCCTGCCAGCAGCAGGTACTAACAAGGGAAGTGTTGCCTTCCTACAATAAAGATGGGGTAGACACAGCCTGCCTACTGTGGGGACTTAGGCATGTGCATTACCTATAAGCACTCTGAGTTATCCCCTTGATGAAAAAAAAAAACAGAAACAAGTCTTACAAGAAACCAGTCCTTTGTAGGATCACTGCCTTATCTCCTTGCTGCCATCCCAGCCCACATGATAAGTACTTTCCCTGAAATCACACGGGACAGTTACAACTGCAGTCTCCGATGTGAGTTGAGACCCAAACTGTTCTCAAAGTCGCCATGAGCAAAGGCTGCACACACCTGGCCGTGTGCATGGGTGCCCAGTGGCCACTAACCTGGTGGTCCTCCTCCTTCACATAAGGAGTGCACCGTCTTGCGCCTGTGTGAATGGGGCCCACAACCACAGTCAAGCTCGCCTCCATCGGGCTTTCAGAGCCAGGCAACTTTTAGCCACAGCAACTGATAGTAGGTTTTCTCTTCATCCACCCCATCAACAAGGGAAAACACAGTCATCTGGAGACATTGCAAATATGCCTTGCTGTTCTTTGGTTACCAAAGTCAGCCAGACAGCCGTGAGGATGGTTTAAATGAGTTCATTTTCAACTGCCGCACTTCAGGATCATGACTACTGGTGGACTGTAGACAGCCATAGTGTAGCATCTGGACCACTCTCAGCTGGATGGCCCCTCCATAGATCTTGTATTAGCAGATTTCAAAAAAACAATTCCTAGTCACTTTCTACAGGAAAAAAATCACATGCTAGCCACCACAGGTATCTTTTCCCATAGCCAAACTATCCAGTTTTCTGTTTTATTTGGCAAAGAAGAATGGCTTTCTCCAAATGTGTCTTATATAGAATATGATCTGCAAAAGTAACACCACTGAGTGCAAAAGCAATAGATCTTGACCCTGAAATGCAAATCAAGCAGATGCCAAGGTAAAAAAATAGGCTAATTAGATGTTTAAGCCACTTGCCAATATTTTGCTAAGCACGCAGCAAAAAGCAGGTCTGTTTACAATATTTTGGCTGTTCCCACATGTTACAGGCACAGCGTTTAAGTCAAAAGCCTCTTTATGTATACAATAAAGTTCTTGATGTCTCCTGAAAGGTTTGGAATAACACTCCCTATAGAAACAATCGTGTTTATATATCATAATTCCCCATCCCACCTCTTCAGCTGAAGTCATGGGGTGGATGCATCTTGTTATTCTGTGTGATCAGGTCCAAACTGGCAGTAAACACACTGACTCTACATAAGGTGGTCTGAAACGATGTAGGAAGGAAGGGCAAGAGGAAGCAGTGCACCTCCCTGAATTGCTAGCTGACCAGACTAGGACTGGTCATGGAGGCTGAAGGAAAGCGCTGCAAAGCAGCTTTTCCTGTGAGCAAGTTCCCCTTGCTACAACCTGGTGGCCACACTGGTGGCCACACTGCCATGTTACTTATACTCTTCTTTGTGCAGTCTAACCCCAGTCTGAAACTTCTACCTGCAGCCAGGCATTCAATGGCAGACAGCTTCTTAAATAAAAGGCAGGCTTAGGAGGGCCAGGCAAGCTCCTTGGCTGTCACCACAGCCAAGATGGCATCTGAAGCATTTTATAGAATCCCCCACCACTGGAGGAGTGTTAGAGTTTTAGACAGTCTTTCACTGCTAAATATCACGAAGGTGGGGAAGACAGTAACATGAATCCATTGTTTGGGGCCTTCTTCCATGGAAGAGGCTGGTTTGGGCTGTGGTCGAGAATGGAAAATAAGGCAAGAAGGGCTTTGGGTTTTGCCCAGCCTCGTAATTCCTGTCAGTGTTTCCATTTTCCATCCGTTTTATTCTCTTCCTCCTTAGAAGACTGCAATTCAGGATTTTTCCAGCATCCTGCAAAGATTTGTTCAACAGCAGGAAAGAGTTCTCCCTGTTTGCATTTGAGACATGACAGGGTGCACCAAACCCAAAAGTTGAAACAGGCCATACCAGCACCCCCAGTTATGGAGGTCTTCTTACACGGGCTGTGGAAGCAATTGACTACAGATAACAGCATCTGATTTTTGGGGCTGTGTTTGCTGAATTCAACCATTTCAACCACTGGTTGCACCTCAGATGAATTTCTGAGTTATCAAGAACCAACAAATTGTTTCTCAGAAGATTGTTTTCTCCAGACTCCTCTCTGTGTTCGCCCAAGGATATTGGCCCTTCTTGAAGAACCGGACATATAATTAGAAATTAATGTCTATTTGCTTTGATGGATTTTGCCTCTTTTCTGAATCCTGAATTATCCACAAAGCTGTTACAAACAGAATAGAATGTATTTGTTCATCAAAAAAATGATTCACCCGTTTCTTCAGGGATTAATTCTCAGTTTTGTTCGTGAGTGGCTTGTTGCAAATAGTCATAAATTCTACCATGTTGGGTTCCAACCCCGGAGTGATCTTTGTCTGGACTTCAATGGGGCTTTGCATGGGGGGGGCCTGGCCACACAGATCTCATTGCTGGATTGGGCAATGGTTAGTTACATAAGTCATATGATGTTGTTTCTCTTCTCTGACTGGCTGACTTATGTAACTACAGAACAATAGCGTGTATTTGAATATAAAGGCAAAAATCATGCCTTGTATTTGCTCTTCGTGAGAGTCTGTTCCAGGGCTGGATTCTGCTGTACATGCAAGCTATAAAGATATTTTCTTTGACAGTCTCTTAGTTGGTGAGGACATCTGAAGTAGGTGACACTAACAGAGCTACTGAGATGCTCTGTGTGAGTTCATCTGTTTGTAGACATTGGGCTCACGTATTCTCCCCAGTAGCAGCTGAAATGAAAAGGAACAAAACCAAAGAGAACAAGTCATGAAACTGGGCCATCCAGTGACCCAAGTCCTTGACTGCAATGCAACTGCACTGATTTACACCTTATAAATGTCTAGCTATCAAGTTTAATGTTTCCCTCATTGCATTTCAGGACAATAGAAAGGCTTAAAAGCATGGCCAGGGTTAAAAATGGACAGCTTAGGGCAAAACATTGTAAAGGTAATGTTTGTGTGTTTATTCTTAAATGTGAGTATTTTCCCCACTTGTTATTTTTGTTTAAATCTCAATGTGATTTCTACTCAGAAGGGGAAAATAAGAATCCACAGCTTTTGTTTTCAGCTGACATTTTATTCTTGTTCATCTATACGATTCATCACCAGAATGATGAATTTATCACAGTCTCCTGGAGACTTTATCACAGTTTTCAGTTCTGGGTTTGTTTTGTTGTTTGTTTTTTTTTTTTCCCCCCTCCTGAGGTCCCAGTTCTTGGAGTCATGTGATTACACAAACATTCCCTACTTCCAGTGTTTTAAAAGTAAGTTTCTAGCTGGCACTGTTGCAGAGAGAAGACTGAAAACATAAACCCTCAAGGCTGAGAAAAAGAACACACAATTTACAATTTTTTTCAAACCTCATGATTTCTCAATCTCATGTTTTTTGAGGATAGCCTGACTAATAAGTTTTAAAAGACCAGGGCTGACAATATTAAAACAGACTCAGAAGGACACCATTGCTTAAATTCATGCAACATGACCTGATAGTCTTCCAGACTCTCAGGAGGTGTTACCATGCAGTGGGCAAGTACTTTTCCTAAGTCGCTTATGAAAGTATAAGACCATCATAGCCCATTCAAAGTAATTTTCTTCTTTCTGCATGCCAGCTTTTAGCACAATCCCAAAGTACACATTATTTATGTGTAATGTGGCAAGCTTCAACACCTCAGAAAGCATCATGGCAATCCACAGTGTAAATACCTGCTCTCATACTTTACAGTCTCCAATATAAACACGGGTTTTGATATGAACATCATTGAACACAGCAAGCCAAAATTCAAGAGGTCACAGCTGATGCTCTCATGCCATCTTCTAGACTCTTTGAATCTGCTTTATAGATAATTTCTAACCCAGTCTGTTCCTAAGTTTTCAATGTCTAACCTGAATTCACAAAGGCGCATGCAGCAAGTTATATCTTGCAATGTGCAGCACAGCCATGGAAGTGTCCCACTTCATTCCCTTCTTTTTTAACATACTTTGGAAACACTCTCATGTTCTGAAACTTGGAACTTGCTTTTTAACATGTTTTATTCAGATGCCACTAAGTCAGCTTTACTCAAGGTCTGCTTAAGCCACTCTGCTGGTGAATGAAAACATAATTCCGGTAGAGGCTGGGCACCTTCTTCACGTCTTAAGGGAAGCTTGCACCAGCCAGAGTCAGAATGAACTGTGTATTTTGTGGTGGGAGGACTTCCATTGCTAGGTATAAATATGGACATTCCTGGAGATCCCAAGCGCTGCTGAAAGCCAGCACAAGGAGCAAGCTGGCTTGTAAAGGGGGCAACATGGGAGAAATCCTCAAACAGGCAGGCATAAAACCCCTGAGATGGAAGTAACATGTTGGAAGTAACATGACATTACTTACATCTCAGGGGTTATGTGCCTGTCCCTTTCGAGGATTTCTCCTGTGTGGTACCGTCCACAAACAGTGCCTCTCATCCTTGCAGATGAGGGAAAAACCTTTGCCAAATGCCACAGGACCTCCATACTAAGACCAGCCAGTGGAGACCAGTGTATGTTGAAGAGAACATAGTTACGTGAATAGGTGAGGAATCAGCAAAGAGTGTATCATTTTCACTGCTTAGACATGCAATCAGGCTACTGCATCTCTACCAGCTACCCTGTTCCAGTTGACTGCATGCACACATATACTCTGGAGCAAATGAGAGGCAAAGCACGTTAGCTAAAACTTTTCATTAAGACCGAACTCTTTTTGTGGAGGTCTAAGACCATGCTCTGCTGACATACCATTCTCTGCAAGTCACGATAGCTCATGAAGCCAAAGTCCCAAGGAAAGTGAGCTGCAACGAATGCACAGCTAACACTGTTTAAAGGACAATGTCATGTGTTACAGGACTAGGATGAATGTTGGTGGCAGCTAAGCTGGTTAGTACGTTATTTCTGGACACTTGTGAGGCACCATGCAGAAGAATGAATGACTTTCCCCACCTGAATGCTATTTTAATAATTTTGAAACATCTTCTTAGATGTCTCATCATTATTCCCGTAGTTAGAAGCTGATTAATGGCATGCCCCTCAAACACATATCTGGGCACATGTACAAAGATTTTTTAATAGTCCCTAACAATGGCCAACAACTGGCCACAAAACCAGATGATTCTCCACCCTCGTAAACCCAAGCTCGCCAACAATAAAAAACGCTTCTGGCTACTAAAAAGCCTGATGGAACAGATGAATCTTGTTATGAACTGGATTTTATAAACAAAAATTAAAAAGAGGAAAACATTTTAGCTTGTACATTCATAGGCTGAAAACAGACATAGGTTTCATATTCTGGAGTAGCCAACTTGCAGAGGTCTAATTTTCAGTGCTAAATTTCATCTTCCAAAAACTTCTTTAAATACATTGCTGGGTTGGGTTGTTGGGGGTTTTTTGTTGGTTGATTCCCCCCCCAATTTTGCTGCAGCTCCAGTAAAACACTTCCTCTGTCCTTTGAGGCAGGAGTGGTGTGTCTGTGCCACTTGCAGGAAGAAATCTCAGGAATGATCTGAAAGACTTTGTTGTCCAGGTCCTGCCGTGGCATCACAGGCAGGCAGTGAGGCCACATCAGCCCAGTCATACATCATGCCCACACACTGTGGAAGCTATGTGCTTGCCACTGTGAGTGCCAGGGTTTCTCCATGCTCCTCAGGAGACGGCAAGGTGAGTTTGGAAAGCTGCCCGACCCAACGGCCAAGGCATGACCCGGCGAGGCAGGAGACAAGGGAGCCAGGCCAACACTTTTCTCCCTGCAACTCGCAATAAATCTCTCAGTTGGACCTATTAGCTTTGCATCCAGCACGGCTACATGTTTTCTGGAGCAGAGCTGGCCACCCCGGGCTGGCACCGGGAGCCTGGCCACACACCTCGAGCCATCTGCACAGACATTCCCCGACGGCAGTGGCCCAGCTTCACACAGGAAGCTGTAGTCGTGCCAGCAACAAACACAAATCTCCACAGACAGCACCTTCTCTCCAGCACAGTCCTTCTGCCCTGCTTCCAAGGGACAGGGGAAGAGGCTTCCTTTCCCTTGCTTTCTTTTATTTTCTTTGATTTGCCCCTCGCCATCACTTCTCCTTAGCCCTGGAGCTGGTGTGCAATCAGATGAGCGCAGAGCCAGGGAGAGGACCAGTGGCCAAGCCATTTGAGGGTGAGTAGATTCACACAAAAAAAAGATTAAGATAAAAAAACCTCCAGAGAAACTCTTTTTGTTTTTTGTTAACAACTATTTAACATCAGGGTTAATTCAAGAGTTTAATAAAATCAGGCTTTGTTGAAGATTCAACACCTTCAATTATGGCATTAAGAGCTTAAAATAATTATTCCTCAGACCTTCCAAAGATCCTTCAACAAAGTGTCTGTGAGGAGGGGGAGGCCAGCCTTCAGTCCCTAATGTCTTAAAGATTTAAAAAAAAAATAAACAAAGCAAGCAGAAAAATCCTAATTCTAATAATGATGACGACTATGATGTCAGGCTCTCATTATACAACAAAAAGCAGCAAATGAAAGAGACAAGCCTAATTCTTAGTTAGTCACCTTAAATATGATTCCCCTGTTAGTGGATTTCTGCAGGGATAAATAAGGGATTTCCACAGCCCAGGTATGCCCAAAAAAGATTTCTAGAAGTAGGGAAGTGAGGAATTTGACTGAAATCTTAGAACAAGCTTTATTTTTACTGCCCTAGGCAGGATTTGGAGAAACATCAGCCTCTGCTTCATCAGGTCCTGGCATAGTTGAGCCCAGCACCTCATCGCATGGGTGATATTATTGATACAGAAAATGGCTGATTATTTACATTCCTGGCAACCACGCAGGAAGTGGCTGATTAAGGGGTGAAGGTTGAGGAATAAGACTTTGTTCCTATGGAGTAGGCTTCCCCTTCCTACAGGGCCCAGACAAGTTTTCTTTAAGCAATAAAAGCAGACAGGGAACAGTTCAGCAGCATTAAGACATGGGCAAGATTGAGCGGAGCCACATGCCTTCTTACCGTGAAAACAAGGGGAATCTTGTCCTTTTGTAACTGGAGAGACAAGGTTTGGGTTGCTGTTCCCTGACACTCAACCCAGCCCTTGTAGTTCCTTCAAAGGTATATCCAAGGCCCATTTAACAAGAGTTAAGCAACGGATTTCCCCAGTGCATGAATGGGACTCCTTGGCTCTCTTTAGGGTGAGTAGCACGCCATGCCATGGCTCACCTGAGCTGCACTGCATGTCAGAAAAGCCTGACGTACATTAGAGCAGCCACGGGATCACTCTCAGTTACGGCAGGGACATTGTCAACCCCTGCCAAATCCCATAGTCTCAACAGTACCGATAATAATATCAGATCCCATTTTCTCCCTCCTGCAATGGATTGCCATTCCCAGAACTTCATTGAGTTTGTGAAAGGTACCTTAGAATTAGTTTTATATTACACAATACTTTCTATGTGTTGAAATGCAATTCCTCTTACACTGCAGAGGCGGATAACCCAGGGTGTTTACAGTACCTCATGTGTATTTACAATTGCCAAGAAAGAGTTTTAAGTAAAACAGTTGAGGTTTTTTCCCCAAGCAATACTACGCAGCTACACTGGCAGAATTTTGTCCAATGTTTGTTTGCTGGCATGCACTAGCCTTTTATTTAATCCCGACTCCTTGCACTGCCAAAGCACCTGTGCATGCAGGGAAGGTTGCTAGAAATAGGGATTTACTCTAAAATGCCCTGGAAGGGCTTTCTCACTCGCTTCGTTTACTCGGTGGGGGGTAAATGCAAGATGAGCATCAAACACCCTGCGCTCCCACCCCTCCTGCGCAGTTCCACACCATGCTGGCAATGTCTCTGGGTGCAGGGCAGTTATGGCTGACCGCCTGCGGGGTGAGTGGGTGAGGTGGGAGGCAAACTTCTGTGGAAGTGGCGTATGCCAAAGGTGAAGAAGGCACCACAGGTTTCACTGGTGCTGTTTGGTCTGAGGGAGACTACGCTGAGAGAGAAGCTTGCAAGGAGCCTGGTGAGGAAGGCAAAGCCACCCTGCCGCTTGCCCGCCAGAGAGCTCCCTGCCTGCCTGCGAGGGCTGCCCGTGCCCCGGAGGAAAGAGGCCGGCTTGGGGGCCGGGGGTGAGGGTGGTCTAGGAGGAAGGCCGCTTTTGGAAAGGCCTCATGGAAGGTTTGAGTTGGTGTCAGCGGAGTCGGGTTGCTTGCCTGAGTGGGTGGCAGCCCAGGGCAGCAGGGCCACTGGGCCTCGTGGAGATGAAATGGCTGCCAGAGCCCCAAGGAAAATTCCTTTACCACAGCCAGGCCAAAATCCATAGCGTGAGATTTCTGACCTCCTCAAACCTGTTTTCGGCTTCGCTGTCCTGGCGGCCCTGCTGCTGCAGAGGTACTGCTTCAAGTGGTTTCCTTCTGCCGGCGCCAGCAGGCTTAAGGCTTTAGACCTTTCCCACCGCTGCTGCTCCTACTCTGAGCTGTGCTTTGGCGAGGACACGGGCATTGAGGAGAACACCCCGCTTTCTGGCAGGCTGGGGGGAGAGATTCAGGGGTTGGCCGCATCAAGCAAGATCTTTTTCTGATAAGCACGGAATGGTACCTCCAGAGATTTGGCTTCATCAGCAAGCTCCGACACAGACTCCTCAGTGACCCTCAAAGTGTCCCTCAGGGCAACATCCTCCTGAGTGTCCTTGCCCCTGTCTCCTGTGGAAATCTCTGGGAATCAGGCACCTCAGTGGTATTTAGATTATTAAGTATCCTTGCAGGTGTGATTCTCTCCCTCTTTCGTCAGATTTCCTCACGTTAGGGACTGGTACCACACGTAGGACATGTGGTCTGCTGGTTGCTAAGAATGAGAAGAGCTTCTTTCACCCACACCAGCTTTGCAGCATTGCAACTTCAATGTTAGGAAGCTACCTCTGATGTCCAAAAGACAGGAGGAGGAGGAGGAGGTGGCCAGGGTAATGTCTCTCTGATGCGACCTCACATGGGCTTGGTTTACAGCCAAGCCATGAACACCAAAATAAAAAGTCAGCTAGCAGTACCTGCAGGTGCCTTTCAACTTCAGCCCATGCTCGTTGGACCTTTGCATCATTCTAAATAAGATGCTAAAGCACTTTATTTACACCAAATTTAACTGAATGTGCTTGCTTGCTAACTTCCTGCTTATCTGGATACCACATAAGCATATGCCCAATCCAATTACGAAAAGAATGAGAAATACAGCGAATGCTACACATTTGAAGTAAGCATAATAAATTACCAGACTTGCGGCACATACCTGTGCATGTGAGAGAGAAAAAGAACAAAAAAAAAAAACCCAAAACAAACAAACAAAAAAAACCCAACAAAAAATATAGCTGACTTCCCCCAGCCATTTAATTAGAAGTAACAGCACCACACTTGCAAGACTCGCACAAGGCTTCCAAGGTGAAACTCATCCTCTAACAGCAGCTAGAAATTTCCTGCCATGTTAAAAAAGGAAGAGCTGTGTTACAGAGGAGTGGCAAGAAATACGGAGATATTGGCAATAAACAGGCTTCTGCGGACTCTGCTGGGTGTTGATGAACAGCTAGTTGAAAGGCACAGTAAACTACCACGAGCAATTGCAGCTCCCAGGTCTCCTAAAAGAAAAAAAAATCTAGTGGAGAGTTTCACAATTTTCCACCACGTGAGTAAACTGTTTTGGACAGCAGTGAGGCAATACTACTTGTATGAGATTGGGAGTGGCAACTGTACGTGCCTCCAGTGAAAGGAAGAGGGTAACACTTCAGAGGCTTAAGTGATTCTATGGCTAAATGAATCAGAATTTGAAGGAAGAGAAAAGATAAGTGAAAAAGCATTGAAACAGGGCCAGGGAAGATGCAGTATGAATAAAACAGAAGAGGACAATGTATGATTCAAGCTCTCACTCATGACATCGTTTTTTAGGTGTATTTTTTATATATATTTATATATATATACACACATATAATATGTATCATGTATGTAATTTTACATATATTTCTGATACATATATATAGGCATAAGCAGAATCTTTTATTCATGAGAGGTTTATCATCTGTAAGTCAATACATTTCACACAGGCACTGAGTGTAAGCGCTTTGCAGAGGAAGTTGCGCTGACCGGGGCACAGGGAGAGCCGTTGTCCGCTGCACCCACGAGGCT
>NW_010541220.1:41109-44517 GCF_000687285.1 Phaethon lepturus | reverse complement strand
GCAGGGAAGCCCGGGCAGGCGGAGCAGCCTTGTTGTGACAGCCGGGGTCTTTGCACAGATCTGTTTGCAGGGAGGTTAATCAGACACTTGTAAGAGCCAGACACTCGCTGTGCACAGCCATTTCACCTCCTCCTCCCCTGTCCCCAGCCTCAAGATCAACACCAGCGGTGCTGCCAGCCTCTTAATTACATTTTTTAAATCCTGTCAGGTCGTGAGGACGTGATGAGCTCTAATTGTGGAAGAGTGTTTAGGGAGACTTGTAATTACACAGTCATTAAGCCGGTTAAACACACCACAGTCTCTTTTGCAACGCTGTGTCAGTTGGCTCTCTCCCAGCAGCGACACAAACGCGGGATTAAGCTGGCAATTAGTAATCAGCAGGTACCAAACAATAACTCCACGCTCTGCTGACGAGCGAGACTCCTTGTGGGCCGGGGCAGGCGTTTGCGGCTTTGCCTGCTGAGAAGTGCCGTGGATCCCTGCGGGCGGCCGGGCACCCAGAGAGGGTATCTTTGTTGGTGTTTCCCAAGCAGGGCAGTAGCCCTTGTGTCCACATCCAAAATCCACCAGTGCATGGATGTTATTCTCCTGTGTCAGAAGTTTGGGTATGTTCTTGGCACCCTAAGAAACCCAAAAAGCTTGCATGAGGAAAAGTAGATGATGGGGGGCACAGGGAGGCAGGAAGCCCTTCCAGCTAGCTCTGTGGCAGTTACACCCAGGTAAGGGACCCAGCATCCAGCCCCTGCTCCTCCTGATGGTCCCATTACCTGAGATGGAAAATCCTGCATCGAGGCAAAAGCAGGGACCTGCAGGTGGTTCTCACCCTGTGCCACCTACGTGGCCTCCCATCTCAATCCTTGTCCACCACAGCCTTCCTGGCAGACTTTGTTGAAAATCGCTTGTGTCCTTAAAAACACTCTAGGTTGACTAAAAATGACTTTTTTTATTCTTCCGGTTTCTACCAGGAAACACTCCCCAGCCCTTTTTTTAATCGACTCATTTACTAAATGAAATTACTCTAGAGAAAACAAACAAAACTTCTCCTGACTGTGTGGGAGGAGTGGGGAAGAGAGATCATTAGACCAAACTCTCCTCCTTCTACATCTCAGACCTTGTGACAAGGCAAACCACAGCACTTGGGTTTTATTCAGCTCTCTCAGTTTCTTTGAAGTCTACTTTCATAACTGTTCACCTCATAAAGGTCAGTTATGTATATAGGAGCATTTTCCCAATTCAAGCTAGGATGGAGGAAGACCTATCAGGATACAAATCTCAAGGACAGTGAAAGCTGCATATGGAGAAGCTCCACTCTTCCAGCTGAAGAGGCTTTTTCCTGAGATAGACCTGGTCCCAAGACCAGATTATCTAATAATGTCAAATAATTAAAACTGTGGTACCTGCATAAAGAGAAGAAGTGGAATAAGATCAGCTTGGGTGTCTGAATTAGCCTCAAAGTTTTGGTCTTAAGGCGTTCCAAACAAATTGTTGGCTTTCAGCTCCATATCCTAGAGGAAGGGAATGCCTTGGCAGCCACTGCATCCCAAGTGCTCAGCTTATGAAGTAAACTTAACTCTGAAGAGTCTGCCTTTCTGCCTCCTCACAAAATTAAAAGGCAAAGGTACTGCAGCATTGTGGGCCCAGGGAGGCTTTGCAAGTGAAGCAGGGTGTCCCCAGGTAGCCTGACATCCCAATGAGTTACCCAGCCACCGCTGAACAGATGATCGTGGTGCCTTCCTATCTGCACCACAGTGCAGGTACTTCAGGGGCAAGGGACGTGCCCTGGAGGGGGGATGACAGATCCTGGAGATCCGGGCCAGCTGCGGCTCCTCTGCAGCCCGGCCACGCGGTGCTGCTCGCAGCCCTGCCTTGCTGCTCATCGCGGCGCCTTCCCCAGGGAGTGGGAGCTACAGGGCAAGTGCGCAGCAACTGTAAGTAGCAAAATAAGTAACAGTGCACCGTGCAAAAAGTACATTTGGCCATTCGGTCCTCCAGTAGACTGAAATCGGCCTTTATCCTCACTGTTACCTGAGGTGCGAGCCCTGTGTACAACTCCAGCAGTCCTGTAGCACAGGAAAAGTGTCACATCACTTTGTTTACTCTGTTATCACCAGAGCTGCATCACAGAGCCTTGCTAGGAGGAAAGTCCTCTTTTGATGTAAACCTGTTATGAACGAGAGTAGAAAGCTTGTAAAAAAATGACTGGTTCCAATCCAAACTCACAGAACAGAAGAAAAAAAAAAAAAACAACACAGAAGACGCACATTATTCCAGCATGTGTAAGAGGGTATTAAATCTACTTGTGACAAACTTTAACCAGAACCACAGTATTACTCAGAGCAGCTTGTCCAAGCATGCAGAAATCATGGCCAGAGAGTCTCCCCATCGGTAGAGGTGGACAGGGATGCCAAGAAAGACAAGTCTTTTCTGGTCCTGCTTTATGTGGAGGATCCTCTTATGAATGGTTTTAATAAAGACTTAATTGATTGTTCTGGAGTCCATCGGGCTAATAAACGTTTATGGTCCTGACTCAGTCACCTAGTACACATTCCACAAGGCACTTAGAGGCAACCGTACAAGACAGCCAGACGCATGTCTGTCATATGCTGATGACGTCCATTAATCATGCACTAATCATGCGCAAGTCAAACCTTAAGAGAAAGCGGGTTCTCCACATCTTTTTAACCAGTCAGGAGGTGTAATAATCATTTTGTCCTTCTAGCGCCAGGCCAGCATTTGGGAGATGTCTGTTCAAATCCTGGTTCTGCAGCAGGTTTCCATGTGTGCCCTGGAGTAAATCACTTAAGGATGTTACCACAGTGTTGATCAGACCTTTCAGCTCTCCTCTTTCCTGGGCACAGACAGAAACAGAGGCAAATACAAGGAAGACACAACCATAAAAATACAAATTAAGATAAAGTCAGATTCCCCTGCTGCTTAATCATGTAAATGTACAAATACAGCTTGACGACAATGACTCAAGGGAAACAATGACCTTATCAGCACTCTTAGGTAGACTTGAGCCATAAATGAAAATAAATGATCTACTGACATTCCTTATCATCTCCCTAGCATCTGTTAGAGAAGTCAGTTTACCTCCACATATCTATTTTCTCTAGCACACTCAGCATCAGGAGCGTCTGTTGTCCCTCCATAGGCTCCCTTTGCTGTGCAGGCAGCGCTACAGGATTTCCAGCCATTGCACCGACCTTACTGTGGCTTTTGGATGGTGGCTGCAGCTCTGCGCTACCTAGCAGAGCATGGCCAGCATAGAACACCGACTCTCTCTCTGTTTTTTGCCTCCTGAGCTGCAGCCTTACCTCCATTTTCAATCATTTCAGCGTTTGTTTGTACTCCCAAGAAGCAGTTCCGGGGGAGTTTCGTCAGGTCCCCACAGCCGCTGGGCCGCAT
>NW_010541220.1:38041-41078 GCF_000687285.1 Phaethon lepturus | reverse complement strand
AAGACCCCCATCTCTTCACACTTAGAACTTGGGAACTCAGGGCGGTACAAGGAGCCACCCAAAATCTCTTTACATGCTCACATTGGCCCCGACTCTGCTGATCCTGGCACAAGCACCTGCAGTTGGTCAAGGAACACTAATGCAGTGGGAAATCCCACTGTGAAAGGGAAGCTGCTGGGACAGGACGAGCTTTAGACCTCCAGCTCTCGCTGTCTGAAGTTAAGCCAGAATACTTAAGAGGCCACTTTTCCCATCAAGATAGAGTGATTATTTCTGTTTTACAGACAGGTAGTTGTTGAAACGAATTCTTGGGGGAAAGAAGAATAGCACTTGTAATTACTTGGCAAATTTTGCTAAACTAAGCGTGGTCTTTCTAGTTCATTAGAAGTTTGAGTATTTGATATGTGCCTTCATTTTCATGTGGAATTGAGGAAAACATATTTTTTAGGTTCCTGAGAAAGACTAATTCTAAAAATTGCTATCAGGATTCAGAAAATTTATTTTAAAACAAAAAACACACCTCTGGAAATTTTCCATAATGAAAATGTCTTTTTTTTCTTTCTCTTTCCAGGGAAGAATTTGCTTAGAATCAACACATTTTTAAAATATTTTATTTCAAGAGAAACAAAAATTGACCCAGCATGTCTTGCTAGCCCTATTAATAATCATAAATGTGAGACCACAAAGACCTGCACAAGAATTTTTAAAAAGAGAATCAGGAAGAGAGTTGCTTGCTTTCTAAATAATAAACCAAGGGGGGGAGGGGAAAAAAAAGCCCTGTATCTTCCTTAGAAGAAAAATTTAACAGAAAGGGGGAAAAGGATTTCTCTGGAAAAAAAGCAGTAACACAAACTCCCAGTTGTCTGTGTGTTCAGTCAGACTTTGTCAGTCACAGCAGATCAGAGCTGGCGAGACTGTAAGGGCTTTAACAAGGGCTGGTTGACAAGCCTGGCTTGGTTTTATGGTGCCACAGACCTCAGCTAACAACCCTCATCCCTCTACTAGGAGAATGGAGCAGGCGTCTTCTTCCCAACTGCTCTGGTCCAAGCATGGCCCCAGGGGCTAGGGTGTCCCCTCGGCTGTTGTTGCAGGCACATGTCCACGCCCTCCCATGAGCAGCGAAAACACTGGCTGCATCTTGAGCTGGCACAGCTAGGCTGAACACCGGACGAGTGGGTAACCTTCATAGCAGTTTAGCAACACTCAAGTCACGGAACACGCAATGGGTTTTTTTGGGTTTTTTTTCTCCATGTGGACGTACTGCATCCGCAGTGTTGTTGGTACCCGGGAACATCTGCTTCACCTTGCCGGCACAGCTGTGCGTGACTTACCTTACACTCCTTTAGGCGTTGCACAACGCCCTGGCAGGGTTGTTTATCTTCTCTGGGGATATCCATGACAGCCAGAAATTCTAAGAACAGGTTTCGGGTGTCTGCAGTCACCGCACATGGCAAGCTTACTCATGCAGGGCTCGAAGCCCTTCTCCCCTGTCCATGCTGAAACACGCTGTACCCCAAGAGTCCCCAGCGGGGCTCTTCCCAGAACCGCACGGTGAGTCACTGTGAGTAAGTGCAGCATCTGCCCCTCGCTCTCCACTGGTCCCGTGGGCCTCCTGGCTTTGCTCTTATGAGTAAGGTCTCCATCACCAGACCTGGGGTCAGAGACGGGGAGCTAGTCCAGGTGCCCCAGGCGCACGGCAGTGCATCCCGGGAGCTTAGCAGCCAGTGTCAGTGGGGCTAGGTTTCCAGATTTCAAGATTTCAAGGGCAGGGGAGAGGGCTGCATTCGCTGGGTCTGGCTGCCGGCACGACACCAATAGGGAATTTCAACCAGCAAACCCCACACCAAACCTGGAGCGCCGGCACGACGAGAATCCATTCCTCCAAAACTTAGTGTGATCTTCCACAACTCCCCACCCTCCACCTGGGAAGAGGAAGCACTGAGCTGTGTTTTCCCCCCAAATTCCTTTTGTGTCCAGCAATATCTGTGCTTTACAGAAAGCAGCGGGAATGACGAGTTACGGAAAGGGGGAGAGGCATGCGTCCCAGGCTGCGAGGTCAGGTTTTCCCAGGCCTTTCAGTGTCCCATAATACCCGAGGAGAGTTAGGCGTTTATACCTCTTCAGCCATATGGGCCCTGGCTACTCCTCATCGGCTGCACACAAGGTGCCTTTTTATAGGCAGAGAGGCAGAAGTGCTTCACTGGCACTCCTGAAAGTTTGTGTTGAAAAGAAAAGCCTTTTCCCAACCAGCTCCTGCTTGTAATGCACCCGTGCTATCACTTTATCAGTGTTTTGGTGGTACCTGCAGATTTGTTCTGCTGCGTCTGGCATGGTGAGAAGTACACAAGGACAGGCGATGGTTGGTGAGCAGACTAGAAGTGAATTCACTGTCTTCTTCCTACGATTTCTTCCCCTCCTTTTTTCTCACCTTTCCACAGAGGAAAAAGTAATGGCTGAAATAAGTTTGATCTGGGAGAGGGACAGGGTGTTTATTTAAAAAAAAAAAGGATAAAGTACTCCAAAACAAATTCCAGTTACAGAAAAAATTTGTCTTTTTTGAAAACACTTTGGTCAAAAAAGTGTTTCAGTCAGAAACAGTTTTCACCAGCTGTCACCCATGTTTATGTCAGTATCTTCTTCCCCATCTCATGGTATTTTTACCCATATTTGCCAGAGACTTGTTTCAGTAGCAGCATTGCCTGTTCCAGGGTTGATTCCCTGCAGAATGCCCTCCTCCCCCCATGTATTTGGCTTCATTGAACGTGATCCTAATTCGATTAGGGGCAGCTGTTAGTAAGGCTAAGCCCAGAGGAACCCCAGGGAGAATAACAGATGCCTGAGCTCAGGGGAAGGTGAGCCCAAGCTGAGCTCTTGTCTGCGGGGAAAGGCAGGGGAAGTCCCTTGGTGCAGAAGCAACCATGGCATCCGTGCGGGATTCAGCCGAACCTGGAGCTGGCAGCGCAGCTCTGGGCAGCCACCACCCCACCGCTGGGGACCGTCCCAGTGGCTGGGCAGAACAGGGGAGGGGAGGGGGAGG
>NW_010541220.1:20531-37943 GCF_000687285.1 Phaethon lepturus | reverse complement strand
CAGGCACCGGCTGCCCCTGCTACCTGGCTACCATCCACCCAGGCCGCCAACAAATGCTGAGCAGAGACACCATTGCTGAATGTCTATCACTGAATGGCCTTATGGCTTTTGTTCGATTGGGTTTTTGGAACGTTTGGGGCACAGATAAAGATTTGAGTGCTGCTTCCACACAAGCAGATGTGGGCGGATGAAGCCAACATATACTTCTTCCCTCTCAGTGCTGCCCTGTCCTTCTGCTCGCTCGTGCCCAGTGATAGATGTCAGGAAGAAAATAATATAACTGGATGTATGCAGATAAAAGAAAGAGAGAGTAAAGAACGGAAACACCCTGAAGACAGAAATCTGTGTGTCTGCTGCCAATCACTGTTAACAATAATGGCCATCAAGCACAGACACAGATTACTCTGCTGTCTCCTGCCTGGCTGTCCACAAGGTCAGGACTTTAGTCCAACACATCAGTTAGAAAGTCAGACATTGAACTTGGGACCTCAGTTTCTCTGATAAGGAGAAAGTGCGACAGCCAGACCAAGAGCTGGGAGCCAGCTACCTTTTACACACTGCGAGTAAGCTCAGTTTTGTGCTGATATTTAAAAGATCTTTGCCCTTTAGCTTGAACAGGAAATCTTAAAATGGAAAATATGCAGCTTAAAGGAAGGGGTGAGGCTCACTTGAAACATAAGAATGTACATAAGGATAGGAAACAACTTAAGAAACTACGACTCAGTTGTTAAAAAAAAAAATGAGGCCCAATATAGGTTTTATTTCCCCTCATTATGGATCAACAAAAATTATTTTTCTTTCTTTTTTTTAAGATTTTGCCATGAGCAG
The DNA here is from genome assembly GCF_000687285.1 of Phaethon lepturus. NCBI lineage: Eukaryota > Metazoa > Chordata > Aves > Phaethontiformes > Phaethontidae > Phaethon > Phaethon lepturus. The sequence continues at coordinate 37,115 of NW_010541220.1, read as the reverse complement.
AGGAAACTCTCTCTCCCATGTCCTGGAGCATCGCCTTGTTTTACCAGCCACTGCAGAGCAGAGAGGGTGAAGAGTCTCTTCCCCAAGCACAGGGAGAGCAGTGCCTAGAGAGGAGCGGCGTGACCAGCCACTGCCAGAGACATGGTGGATTCAGAGCTGCACAGACCACCAGCCATCAGCACCTTATTTTTAGGTGATGACTATGCTACTAAGCTGAGCAATGCCAAAGCACAAACGTGAAGGCTTTGCTGGCTACAGTAAAAGACTGCATACAGGTCAGTCTGAGACCTCTTGAGGATGAAGGTAGAGATTTTCAGATCCTCAAAGGCTTCCAGATTCAGGTACCCTACAGCTAAGGCCAGGGTACTTCTAGGTACAGCAGAGGTGAAACTTTTACTGCATGCATGGCTCTGAGATTTGGTGCCTCCAGGATGAGGTAGCAGCACAGCAAGGTGATGTTTTAGTAGCAAGTGCTGGACTGGGGCACCTCTTTTCCTCCCAGGTCCTGCCCTGGCATCCAAAAGTCCTTTTTACACAGTCAGAGCTGTTTGTGTAAATCAACAACTGCTCTCCCTCACGCAGATTTCCTCTGATCACTGACTTCACTGGGGTAGGATGCCAGCCCAAATGCCAGCCCAAGACGTGTGCATAGATCAGTCCAAGGGATCGATCTCCTGTCATGCAGTCACTTGGTAGCTTTAATGCCACCAGCCCACGTCTGTCCCAAACGGCATCACTGATGTCAGATTAAACTTACCTGCCCCACTTCCTTGCTTAGTAAACATTTTCTTTCTTTATTATATCCCCAGTGCCAGATGGCAAGAGGGGAAAAAATTAACTCAGTATTATTAAGAGTATTACAGCCTTACAGCCTTGCCCTTTAAGTCTAATTAGAGAGAGCGTTACTGCCAAGACATACAGTGTCCGACAGCCAGCTGGGCTCACCCCAGCACATTGGCAGGACCGGACTGCTGGTGCAGTGGAAAGCCTCCTTTTCCAGTCCCCAGCAATGACACTGAACCTGCAAATGATTGCTCTGAACTACCCAACCTCTCTCTTTGAAATACGGCTGGTGGATAAGTGCCAGCGTGCCGCTGGTGCTGCGGCGCAGACCTTTCTCTCGCTCACCCAGCTGCAATCTGCAACAGGCTGGCAGGACGAGTGTGCCTCACTGCCCGGAGGTACGAGTGGCTCCCGAGATGAGTGACACCCCAGGTTTCTCCTCCAGTTGTGCTGGCCCCTCAGGAAACTCACTGCCTCCTCAGAAAATGGGTGGTTTCTCTGCTTCCTCCCACCCCTGCCCAAAGCTGGATTCCCACAGGGAGAAAAGCTGGAGAGGTCCCTGAAGGCACAGAGGAGTTATGCTGAGTTACATTAGTGTGGGGGCATGGCGCCTTATTTCACTCCCTCCATCCCATCGTCATGGGGGTAGAGGACCTTTCTGGCCTCCCAGATACTGTCCCAAGCTTCCTTCAGGACACTGAATTTTCACAGCTTCACCAGTTCCCAGGAGGATCCCCCAGGCTTGGAGTTTGCACTGCACAAGGGCAGGCAGTCCTGACCCTTGAATTGGGGCGCAAAACCCAAAACAGGGGATATGCCTTTTACCATGTGTCCAGTGTCTTGTTATGTGACCTGACACTATTTCCAAGTGTCCAATCCTGACATGAGATCAGCCCTTCTCTTGCTTACTCCTGATGGCCATCAGTATAATTGCAACAGTGTCCAGAGAATGACTTGACTATTTTCTCACCACCACTATGGCCAACAAAAACCCCAGCACTGAAGTGAGAGAGTTCTGGGAACTAGCTAAGGAGGTGAGCAGAGCCAGCTGTGGGTCTCTCACCAGTGTAAGCAAATTCAGATATTGCTGTTCAAGACCGATTGCAGCTGCGCTCATTGCAATCAGAAAGGTGACGGAAGATGGGAAGAAACGGCTGCTTTTAAGGAAGGTGATCTCCACTCAGCTGCAATATTTCGCCCCCTCTCTGCACCACATCCCTTGATTGCAATCTCCATAAGCAGCCTGAAATGAGTGAAGGCAGCAGAAAGGGCATCCTTTGGCAGCACAAGCAACCCACAGCTCAGGCAACACTTAATTTGCTCAGCTCTGAAGCTGGTTCTAAATCCAGGTCCTTCCTTCCTTCCTTGCCATGCTAAAGGACTACTGGTTGATTTTAACAGGAGGTTTCTCCTCTCTCTCTGGCTTGGACTGGACTCTGGGCAACTGCTCAGGCTGTTCACTGCCTCTGCTGTTAAAGCAGTGGTGGCTGGGGCGGGAGCAAGGAAAGAGCAATAAAATTCCATCAGTGGGCTCTGGCACCTGCCGTTGGCCTAACAGCACTGTCAATGATGCTATATCAAGAGTTCATCGGCATGGGCATAAATCGCGAGATGCTCCTGACAGTGTCTCACCCAACAGAGACGCAAGGAGGCAATTCCCTGTGTGGGGCTCATCCTCAGGCACAGGCAGGAGGCGGGTGAATCATTCTGGAGAAATAACTGTGCAGAGACAGCCAGGTGTTCACCAGCTTTTTCTCTCTCCCTTCTACTTCCAGTCCCAGCAGCAGTTTCTCAGCCAGCATGGACACCTCTGTGGGCACCACCCGGGGCAAGGCAGGAGGGTGTCTCCACTCAAGGCTGTCCGGAGGCAAATCTTGCAGTTGATTTACAATGCTTGCCCAGTTTTGCAGGGAACATACATGGATCAGGGTTCTGCAAGTTCATTTGACTACATTTTTTCCAGTCATTCGCTGTTATTCCTCCACCTATCCGAACAATATGCAGGGTCTGCTGGTGCAAGAGGTCTGAGGCACAAAAGAGGCATCCTGAGGAGCATCCTCAGGTTGGGGAAGATTTTACTGTGGGGGAGGACCCAGTCCTGGCTGCAGCATTGGCGTTATTGCTCATCAGCCATGGCACCACATCCAAGGTTGTAGAGCGTGGTTTGTGGTAACAGCTGTTCACGGTTGAGGCCCTCCAACGCCTGCAAAGCTGGGACCAGTCAGCGCTGTTATTTCTTAGCCTACAAGGTCCCAGATGGCATCTCCACAGGGACATAAAATATACAACAATGGTAGGAAAGTGTTGGGATACTTTGGGATACTCTGTGCTGTTGGCCTTCCTGGTGTGTCTCTCAGTCTGGCACCTGGACTTTTAGGAGAAATAGTCACAAAGCAGAGATGTGTAGCACAGGTTGTGTGTGGAGTAATTCGAAAGCAGGTGTTTCTTGGCTGCAAGCAGAGATGACTGAAAACATTCCAGCTACCTTGCAGTAATATGTGCTCTGACAGCTTGCACTAAGGCAAACTCAGCCTTTTGTCTGAAGCCAAATATTGTTTTTTCCCTCCCAGGGAAGAGGTAACCCGTCTCACACCATCATTGCCGTACAGCCTTTAGTGTTCTTCATTTTACAGGTGTACAAGATGGTAGTGTGTTCTCACCCAGATTAATGGGGCACTTAGAGGCGTTTGCTCAATGGGAGAAAAAAGTCCCAAACTTCTCAGTATGAACTGCCTTGAGCAAAGCTACTGCTAGACTGCTGGATGCCTTAGGTCAAGGTTAGGGCCTTTCTTCTACCTGCACATCCAATGATTTACCCTCATCTTTTTAGCTTAGTTATTATCCTCATGCCTGCAGCTGTGACTCTGTCAGCACCCAGTCCTAGAACCAGATCTGGCCTTAAGCAGGTATTTTAAGCTGTTGTTGTTTGCACTAGGTGTTAGTGACATACTTCCAGAAGACGTGGTTTGTACCAGCATACACAAGTCTTGTTCCTGTGCTTAACTCCATCTGTGAAAAGAAAATTGTTCCCTGCTTGCCTACGGGTGTGTACTGAGGAGCAGGTCAGGAGCTAATGAGCTGCTGGGAGCAATGGGACATGTTCCCATTGCAGGGCAGGCTCCTGCCAGCTGACCCGCAGTGCCTGCAGCAAGGCTTAGCTCTTCCAGGCAACTGAAGGAGTAAAAACACCTCCAGGGTAAATGACTGTGTTACCGTGTGGCTGGATAATCACTATGGGGTAGATTTCCAAGCGCTGATCCCCTCCAATGAATTTTATTAAAGGCCAGAAATTGTAGGCCACCTAGCCTCCCGTGGGGCATATGTGGCTGGATTTTCCAACTTAACATCCCCTTAGTACATAGCATGGCTTGAAAATCTGGTGAAGACCTGTTGCTGGCCTCAAATAAACTGTCGTCCTTTGAAAATCTAGCTGGACAGGTTCTGGAGGATGTCACAGAGTCATGCAATGTAGAGTGGAGTCTGAGAGGCTCAAAAATAAGTTGGCCTTTGGAAGAGAAAGGTCATCACCACTAGGCTGCTGAAGAGTTGGAGAACAGACACTCCAAGGTTCCAGAGATCTCCTCTGGGTTGGGTTGTGCCTTTTTAGACCTTCCAGTGCAGTGGGTCCCAACAGGTCCTGTAACACACAGATGCCTCATCCCAAGAGGGGACTGTCAAGAGAGAAGAATAAGACTTGGAGACACTGTTGGAGGGAGGAGGAAGCATGCTTCGTGCTCGTTCTCACGTGGTGATTGCCTCACACCAAACTGTGTAGTTGGTGACTTTCGGTACCCAAGAGGACATCAGGAAAGGGATTGACCAGAGCAGGCCAGCTTACCCACAGCTAAAGATTTCACATGGTCCTTATGCCCTCACAGCACTGAATGAGGATTTGCCTCTTGAGCAACTATTATTCCAAACAGGATGGTGGTTTCCAGAGCACTCATTACTAGATGAAGGGGTGGTCCAAAAGACAGTTTTACAACATCTGCCACAGCCGGTTATTAGCCCCACACTACAGAAGAACATCTCTCTTCTCAAATGGCAAAAAATAAAAAAATTAGCAGTGGCCATATAGCTTTCTGTAATGGTTGTTTCAGTTGCAGCTTGCTGTGTGTTGAACATGTCCAGGGAATTAACTATCTTGACATTAGTTAGTCAGATTGCCTGCATCATTTCTCAAAAACCCAACAAAATGCTAAAATTTGTTGCTGCTCTTCAGTCAGGTAAAGAAAAGCAAGTAACTTCCCTCCCTCCTAATTTAATGCAAACCTAACAAATTTTTTTAAAGATATTTTGAATATATTGTAAGCTGTGCTTGGTTTTAAGCTAGATACATTTTGGCAAGGCATCTTTAAACATAAATAAGAAGGAATATAGGAGTCCTAAAAACATTTTGATCAAAGGTTTTAATTAAAGCTCTTAGATTCTTTTGGTCTACCTGATACAATAATTATAAGCACTATAAGCTAGCTGATAGATCCAACAATGATAGTGATGATTGCTTTTAAAAATACAGCCCAAGCATTATGCAAAAGGGAAAAAACTTGCAATGTAATGAACAATGATAAAGTGACTGAAGTGTAAGAAACATTCTGAATTAGTAATTTTAAATCACTAACTTTGTAGCCAGCATCAAAGGAAAAACATCTCTCATATATATACATCTCTTTCCTTCAGCCCTTCTGTGTTAAAGCTCAGCTGACTCCATCTATCAAAACTTACTTTCTCTGGGTGATAATCCTGCCTCTTCCTAGTACATTTTATATTTCTGTCCAAAATTACCTGTTGCACCAAAGCTACTCAAAATTCCACTATCAGCTGTTTGAAGCAAACAATGCCTGAGCTGTTGACTTACCTTGCCTGCTGTCAGAATGAGTGCTGATTACAATACAATAATAACTGGCTTAATTATCAACCAGCTTTTACAAATGTAGCCTGTACACACAATTTTGACAGAGTTTCACTGTATGAAAAGTATGAAGGGTGTGGTTACTACCACAGCTCTTCAGAACAAGAAAAGATCCCCTTGCGGAATGCAAACTAGATCTAATTGCTTTGGGTTTTGACTCAGGTGCATTATGAAAAACTGTATCTTCCAAAGTACTCTCAAAATTTTGGGCAAACCAAAATTAAAAAGAAATATGTTACAATTAAGCCCCCCCAAAAAGCCTGTGTCTTCTTACTTGGATGTTACTTTAAATTAGTTTCATAAAAGGAGTTTTACAACAAAGTTCATTCACATAAATGCATCTTCTAATAAGCACAGTTTAACACAAAGGATTCAATGAAAATGCAACAAAGTCATGAAACAGATCAGTTTTGTCAAGTCTGAAAAAAAGTCCAGAAACAGTTTCCTCAAAGGGCCCATCTTTTACTCCCAGGTAGTGGGATGTATCTGTAAGTTGCTGAGAAGTCCAGTCCGTGATTCCATAGTCATGAGTTGCAGGTAACCACTACCACAAAGTCAGTCTGGATCAGACTTGATTGTGCTCAATTGTGCCTCTGTTTACACAGCCAATGTACCCAACAGAAAACTTAACCCCAGCTTGAACTTTTTTGACAGTTCAACAGGTGCAGTGGGAAAGACTGTACCTTAAACCTTTGCCTACAACATTAACCCACCAACCTTTTTTAACAGATCTGAGCAGCAGGGTAGGTTTATGCTGGATCAACACACTGTATTGTGTGGATACAGCACTTTTGGTCTGATACTAGGAAACCGAAGGAGCTGAATTTGCTGCATCAAAATGCTGCCTCAGAGCCAATCTTATGAATTTGGCAGAGTGGATTCTTCATAATTACATTCCTCTGTCTTACAGGAGCTATATGCCTTATCATTTCTGCCCTTGCAGATATCCCCCTCTGCTTTACAGGCAGTAGCAGACTCTTCTCTCTGCTTGTCTAGCCAGTTAGCATAATTGAATCAAATCTAGAACAACTATTATCAGCTCATACCTGGTCTGAAGTCTGCTGCTTCAGGCCTGAAGAGCAGCTTGTGTGCCTTATTTTTTTCTGGTTTTCCTGCTAATTTGGTCCAATAAGATGGATTATCTCTCATCACAAATCTTACCTCATTTACAGCCTTAGACCTGCACAGCTATAACCCAACATTTACTTCTTTTGAAATAACAGCGCAACCAGACTTGTGCTTTTACTGCAAAGTGTCTTAATACAAAAGAAGCCTGGTGTGTTTCGTTGCTGCTTATCTCTCCATTGTGCCCCCAAGCATACGACAGTGCATGTACGATATCTGTGCTGTGCAATACTACTTTGATGGGCTCTTCTCACTACTTCAGACACTTCCAAGCCAAGGGAAGACTCACCAAAGGATGACTGCCTCTTTGGGCAGACGGGGCATAGCATGGGGCCCAGAGGAAAGCTAAGCACAAGTGCTATGTTATGTGGAAGTAAAAGCTAAGATTCAGTGGATGCTTTCTAGACTCATTTTATACTCTAGAGGCTGGATGCAGGCACAGAGGATGCAAGATGAAGGACATCCAGCACCTTCTGGAGAAGCAACTAGAGACCAGGTGGGACATCCCCAGATGTCTCAAACAGTGCCAGACATCTCTTTTCAAACAGACAAATTCTACCTGTCCATCAAGCAGGGACGAGCCTGTCATCGCCCCTTGGCCTCGGCGCAGGAGAGCACTCCCAGCCCTTTCTGTTTAGCAGTGCGGCACAGTTGCCCAGGGGTGACCAAGTTCATTTCTCATTCCTAGGCAGCTCTATGCTTATTGTTATTAAATGACTTGCAAGCAGGAGTCTGCATGTGTTTTGTTTTACCTTGTGACTTACACCATCATGAAACAGGCGAAAGTGTCCTCCTGTCACCCCCTTCCATTTTGCACCAGTTCACCCTAGCTGAATGGTGGGGCAGAGCTGAACTTGCTTTCTTTAATTTAATAAGCTTTCTTTAATCTTTAATAACTTCTTGTTAGAGTTTTATTGCAACTCCAAGTGACAAAATTTAACAGCCTTTCACTGGAGTCATCCTACATCACTGTTTTTGCTTACACATTCTCGCTATAATGAACCTTTCCTTTTTTGGCATGTGATACACGTTTACCAAAGGCCAGTGTACCACCTTGCTTTTCAGACTGAAAATGCCAGGTTTCATTTTCATTTTTCCCCATGGAAATTAACTAGGAGTTCCCATTTGTTGCAGACAGAGGTGGCACAGAACAGGAGCTTCCAGGAGCAATGGCAGAGACCACGCCAGTGCTCTGATATGCAAAAGCACCGGGATGAATTGCAACAAGGCATCCACACTTCCCAATGTGGCAATATTACCTCCTCGGATGAGAAAGACCAGTTCTGCTTGCGCTGGAGGTGGGTAAGTCAGGTCATTCACGTTCACTCACGCTCACCTCTTACAATGCTGGCAGGTGCTGTGCTCCTAGCCATGCCTAGGCTCCCAGCCATGTTGTGGATAAGGAAAAATGGGACAGTTTAGCTAGCTGTTGTCCCATCACCTTGATTATCATCAGTGTTCTGAGGCCAGTCTATCAGCTATTACCTTTGCAAATGGACACCTGAAGAAGCCGTAACACAAGGGGCTTCTGGAGAGATTAAGCTAAACCTGGCTACTCCTATGTCCTGGCCAGGGCTGGCAGTGTTTAGAGCAGTCCCACTCTCTTGCAAATGCCTACTTCCTCGAAGGATAAGGATGCACAATTTCATCAACCTCTCCCTCAGGTCAGGGAATAGACTCCACAAACAGTAGCGTTCCCAGCCAGCTACAGCCCAACCTTGGTTTCTCAGGGGATAGCATTGCCTGTTATTTATTCAGACATTTTGTTCCCAACTTTTATTGCTCTGTTTTATATGGTAGGCGAGGTCAGAGTCTTTGTAATAGAGAAACAGTGTCACCAAGATTTCTCTCCAAAGAACAAGCACTATGGTGCAGAAGAATTGTGTACGCATGCTGTCGTGGTTTAACCCTAGCCAGCAACTCAGCACCACGCAGCCGCTCAGTCACTCCCCCCCGGTGGGATGGGGAAGAAAAGTGGAAGAGTAAAAGTGAGAAAACTTATGAATTGAGACAAAGACAGTTTAATACGTAAAGCAAAAGGCACGCACACAAGCAAAGCAAAACAAGGAATTCATTCACCACTTCCCATCATCAGGCAGGTGTTCAGTCATCTCCAGGGAAGCAGGGCTCCATCACTCGTAATACTCACTTGGGAAGACAAACACGATCACTCCAAACGTCCCTCCGCTTCCTTCTTCTTCCCCCATCTTTATATGCTGAGCACGACGTCATATGGTACGGAACGTCCCTTTGGTGAATTGGGGTCAGCTGCCCCAGCTGTGTCCCCTCCCAACTCCTTGTGCACCCCCAGCCTACTCACTGGTGGGGTGGAGTGAGAAGCAGAAAAGGCCCGACTCTGTGTAAGCACTGCTCAGCAATAACAAAATTATCTCTATATTATCAGCACTGTTTTCAGCACAAATCCAAAACATAGCCCCATACTAGCTACTATGAATTAACTCTATCCCAGCCAAAACCAGCACACTTGCCAAGGAAAAGAATGCTGTGTTTTTCACCTGGACACTTATTTTAATTATGGAGAGACAAATTAAATTTTGGGGTTGGTGGGAGAAAAGCTCGTACTTTCAATGTATTTCCCCATGTTCTAATTACATAAGAAGCAGCATTGTTTTGGTCATAAATCACTGATCTCTAGGCTGCTACATGGATTATTTCTAATCTGTGGTTTCTGAGAGATTAAAAGCACACGGGACAAGCTGAATTAAAAGCTGTCAATGTGAATGATGACTTTTTTTGTAAGAAGTTAGGCACTAGAAAAGCTGCTCAATTTTAACTCGTTTAACCTGCTTCTAGTCACACAACTCCCCTCTCGTAAGCACACTTACATCTCTTTTATCTTCGAATAAACTGTTTTGGCCCAAGGAAGCAAATATTTAGATTGAATCCAAGGGCAGAACTAGAAGTGCATGCCTATGGGGGATTTGCACCAGCATCCTTTTAAAATCCCTTCAGATAAGTCATAAAAGCCTTTGCACTATAGGCAAGTCACTGGGCGTCTAACTTCCCTGCACACTGGGGGCTTAGACATTGGGCAGACATTGGGGTGACAAAGGCATACAGCAACAGGTCTTTAGCAGCCCAGCTGAGTTATCCACAGAGCAGGTGTCTATATAGACCCTATATAGACCCTAAGCTCTGGCAGATTCCTCCAGATAGATGTCACTGATGTGTGCTCGGTGTGTCTTGGCATGAGTTTTGGTTTTGGAGATGGCTTAAACTAAGATAAGTTCAATGTGAGTTCCACCTTCCCTCCCAACCCAGGAAAGTCTTGAGTTCCCCACAGAAACCATCAGGTCTCTTCTGGCTCGTATGTCCCACCAGTGGAAGCCCAGTATTGATTGGGGCTGTCGGTGAGAAGGATGCTGTCTGCCTTTGGGCTCCAAAAGTCTAAGGGCTTCGAGTCCTGACACAACACTGATGACTCAAATTCTCCCCTCACCTGAGTCCTGATAATAAGAAAAAGAAAAAAGAAAAACAAACAAACAAAAAACTTTTCATTTTGAAGATAGCTTTCCTCTTTCTAAAATGTTACCCCCAGCTTGTAGCATGTTTGAAACTAGGATGTGACCCAGAAAGGTAGAATCATAGAATTGTAGAACGGTTTGAGTTGAAAGGAACTTTTAAAGGTCACCTAGTCCAACCCCCACTGTGATGAGCAGGGACATCTTCAACTAGATCAGATTACTCAGAGCCCCGTCCAACCTGACCGTGAATTTTTCCGGGGGTGGGGCATCTACCACCACTGTGGGCAACCTCTGCCAGTGTTTCACCACCCTTATTGTGAAAAATTTCTTCCTTATATTCAATCTAAATCTGCCCTCTTTTAGTTTAAAACTGTTATCCCTTCTCCTACCCCTACAGGCCCTGCTAAAAAGTCTGTCCCCATCTTTCTTAGAAGCCCCCTTTAAGCACTGGGAGGCTGCAGTAAGTTGTCCCTGGAGCCTTCTCTTCTCCAGGCTGAACAACCCCAACTCTCTCAGCCTTTCTTCATAGCAGAGCTGTTCCATCCTTCTGATCATTTCTGTGTGCCCCCTCTGGACCCGCTCCAACAGGTCCATGTCTTTCCTGTGGTGAGGGTTCCAGAGCTGGACACGGTACTGCAGGTGGGGTCTTGCCAGAGTGGAGTAGAGGGGCAGAAAGGTGCAATCCTGACATTTCATCCTATCCTGAGATGGAGCACATGACACCACAAATCTTTTTTAACGTTTCTGTTCCCTTGTTTTACTTTAGTACCAAGGTAAAGCGGCACCAAATTCTGCTGTGTTTCTGTTTCATGGAGAGACAATAAATCACTAGTAAGTCTTTATTACAAGACTAATCAATCATTTTATATTGTTGCAGAGCTCTGGAGATGAGTGCATTATTTCTTACAATGTCTTAAAACCATTTACATTACCTTCTCTTGATAACATAACTTTAGTATACACAGTAACCTATACTCTATTGATGGTATGAGTTGACCTGCTAATTAACAAACTGCCTAAAATTCTGGAAATATGAAAGGTGATTCGTAAGTTAAGATCATGGGGAGCAGACTTGAAATACAGTGTAGGCATATAAGGTGTCATGACATATTAGTTGATGAAATCCCTTTTATTTTTGAGGGGAGGGAAATTTCAGAAACCATAGTCCCTCTTGCCTCAAAGACAGGCCATTCTCTTTGAAACACTATAGCTGTACCATACTCAAGAACAGCTCTGCAGTAGCAAATGAGTTTATTCACAATAGAAAAAAAAAGTTTTACAAAATATTTCACATCAGAAGCCTCTGTTTTAATTAATCATCAGATAAAATTGACAGCGTTTCTAGCCTTTTAGTCCCACTCGCTAGGCTGTGAGTGCTGCAACCAAGCTCAGAGGTGGAGGTTTTCACTGCTGCGAGGCTTCCCGGGTTTTGTGTAAGTAAAAGCTGCAGGAACAGGCTTGCAACATTGTTCTCCCATAACTTCATATATTCAAAATTACATGCTATACTTGGCAACCATTCAGCATTTGACTTCAGCTGTGAGCCTTCAGTAATAAACCAGCAGCAGTGAGGTGACTTAAGGACAGAGCAACTGCTTTTACTTTGACTCCAAGGTATGACCCAAAGCCTAACTGCCCTCATCCTATTCACTGGGAGGGATAGTATTGAATTTCATATGTCTATGCCCCATAGAGGGGCATAAGAGGAAAAAGAGCTTTTACCACATGCCTGTACGTCATACAAGCAAGGTTGAATTAATCAGTCCGGATAACATATGTTCAGATGGATTTTCAAGGGTCTGACCCCAGCACTTAGGTGTTCAAAGAAAGGAAGTTGCCTCCCTTTGCACTGATTTTACAGGGCATGGAGGCAGAGAAATAAGATCTATCTTGTAAGAGATGTCATACCAGCATTCTCATATGCTTTTCCTCTTGAAGATTGAACCTTCAGAGGTTAGAAATACATTACTCCACAGAAATAGAGCTGGCTTATATCAATAAGGAAGCTGTAGGACCCCATCTTTGTGATATCTCCCTACAGTTGTACAGCCTGAAGGTTTGCAAGGAAAAATTGCTGCTGTGGCTAGTGTGCCTGTCTAACCACAGGGATGCTCTTAGTTCAGCTGATCACCATTCATGTGCTAGAGCTCAGTCGTAACTTTTGCTTTATAAACTATGATCTCAAACTACTTTGTGTCATAATGGCAGCATAAAGTCACCAGCTCAGCTGACCACAAGCTGAGGTTAATGGCTGTTCCATACAACAGCAGCATGCACATGCTTGGATTAGTGTAGGCAAAGGTAATGTAGTGCCAGAAGGGGAAAAAGACAGTCATGGGGAATTTCAATATCTATTCTATTCTGCCTAGGCTCTCCTGCTCCCTCTAAAAAATAATCCTTTTTCTAAAAAGTACTTCTAAAGCTCTTGGCAGTAATCGTCACTTTAAAGACCCAAACGATGTGGAATTTCCCACAAAAGCATTGCACTAAGAAAGCTCAAATACTGCAGTGGTGAGAGAGAGTATGAAGTTTTGCACAAGAAACCATCTCTTGAAAAGGTGAACTACGCTTTTTTATGGCACTTAGCAGGGGAGCATTAAAGTCCAGCATTATCCTTTCCTGCCCAGCCACTAAAAATTAAAGGCTAAGTCATTTCACATAGTGTAGATGTCAGCAAGCCACTTTTAGCTAAACCAGTCCCAACCTCACCGTGAGTACAAAGGGCAAATCATGTTCAGCCCTGTTTCTGTTTGAACATCATGTTGGAAACATGGAACTGCCAGTAGTGTGCAGTTCAGAATTTTGACTCCTCTGCCTATGAACCACTTCATTTTGTAGGCTTAAGGGTCCCTGGGCCAGCTCTTGTATTTTGGCATTATGCTTTGGCACATAATAGTCCTTAATGGTTTTCCTCTGGTAAATAGTCAGCTAGCTGATCTAACGAGTATTTTTCAGTAAATACAAGGAATTACTCTTTATTCAAAGACACTTAGGCAAGTACTACGATCTTTTCACCTGCAATAGAAGACAATGGAAAACAAGAAGTGGGTCAGACCCAGGATCCACTCAGATCTGTATCTCATTTCTGAGAGTGGGCAGTATGCAACACCTGGGGAGAGAAAACAGCATGCAGACCCTTGAAATACCCTCCCCTGTTAGCTTTGAAAAGCTATACTTTCAAAACATACTTTAAAGTTGCTTCTTGGCAGGTGTAAAAATCATTACAGTAGAAAAAAAAAATGTTTTTAATTTCTGGACGAATTGGGTCTAGACCAAGTAGAACATATAGAGACTTTCTAAGATAAACAGCAGTGTGATGTACTAACTGAGATGGAAAATTGGTGCTTTGGAAAGATCATTCCCAAGGAAACTGTCAGCAAACAAACCAGCAGCTAGTCAGGAAATTAAGAGGGATTTGCCCGGTGTTAACTAACTTGCACACGTGCATGCAGTGCATATCACAGAGGTACTTCTGCACGTGTGAGAAAGCTTTGTGTGTGGTAGGTAATGAGCTGGTGCTGGTTTCTGTGCGGCAGGGAGTTTACCTCCAGGACTCTGGTGAGCTAGTGAAGGAGTTCCCTTGCTGTCCGACTGCCAAGAAGAAACAAGACAGCAGGAAGGCAGGGACAAGGCAGGCAACAAGAGGCCCAGCCTCTTCAGGAGGTCTGTGTGAAGAACGTGCATTACACAACCAGAGGAAACACTTTGCTTGTCCATGGCTGGAGAGCCCTGGGCCACCTTGCCTAGGGGAAAATACCTCAGCCCAGACCAGCCTCAGCTCTTTGCAATCTTTCTGCAGAAGATACCTGCACGGGCCACCTGGGGACAGGGAGACATGGCAGCTGTGGGAATTGGCTGGTCCCACATGTGTTTTCTCCAGGACTCTTCCCTACAAGGGAAACGCACCTTTGAGCTCCAACTGAGCACCCTGAGGCTCCAGCTGAGAAAGTTCCCCAGACCTGCACCCTTTAGCTCCGTTCCCTCAAATCCCTCCTTTTGTTTGAAAGAGCATATTTGGCTTGGCTCAAGCAAACGTTCTCCATCTCATCTAAACAATGCATTAAAATCTTCCTGGCAAATGCCAGGCATGCACCGAAGCAAAAGGAAACAAATGCTTGTTTGTTCTTCATAAGGGGGTTGGGTTTTAACTGTGGTTGGCAGGACAGGAACGTGATCGTGCTCAAGGCATCCTCATGAGGGCTGGTCACGCTCCAGGAGCAGCACAAGTCTGCCTGTCTGTGACATGTGTGCCACTGCAACTGCTGACAGTCATCCCTCGACATCCCCCCAATGGGGAGTGGGGTTGTCATTTTCTTCCCTCTGAAGGTGGGAAACTGAGGCTCAGAGTAAGAGCAGCAGGGTCTGTCCTTTTGCTGCCAGATCAAACTGGACTCTGAAAGCCAGTCTGGGTCCACCTGCACTAATCAATAAAGTTTCTGCAAGAAGAAGAAGTTCTCAGTAAAGGCCTTCAAGCAAAGTCCTCGTGGAGATGAATCAGGCTATGTGACAGGAGATCCTGTCAGGGCTTTGCAAGGAAGACATGGGAGAAAACCACAGATGAGCTGACCAATTTCAAACGAACAGACACGATGAATGGACAGAGGGAGGGCACCCCCCCTTGCCCCTAAAAGGTGCCATTGCTACTGCGTCTCTGACCAAAGCAGAAACAGAGGAAGAAAAGATGCTACAGCTGAAGAAATTAGCTTCATTAATTTCCCACAACAAAACTGATGTCTATTAAAAGAAGTTCAGCCCTGTTATCATGTTTCAGCAGTAGCAACAAGCCTGTGACAGTTCATCTCCAGTGCTTGTGTGGCTGCTTCATATGAAGCCAGTCCAGAAATGCAGGTTCACATCAGGCACTGACACGACTCTACACATTTAGAGGCCTCCAGCCACTGTCCTGCAAAACAGAGTTTCAAAGTGGTCTTGTCTTCATTCCTCCTCCTTCAGAAACTAATGCCAAAAAGCTCCCTAGTTTGTTTTGTTTCTTTGTTTTTACTTTGTCCAGAAGTATCTGAAGTTTTTTTCCAGTGTGGATGAATTGGAGTACTGTGAGGACTTCTCCACGGGGTTAGAGCTGGCTTCCAGCGTGCTATACAGCACAATGAGGAGTGTGACTCATGCGGCAAATTTACAGCACTGTCCACCACCAGCAACTCCAGAATGATGGCGGGGAGAAACTATCTCAGCAAGGAAGATGTGGGCATGCCTGAGAAGGGGACCATTGTCTCACACAGGAATCACACTTCTAAAAAAAACAGGGTCCTGGATACAAAACCAGCATTTGCCTATGCAGGCAAATCTTCGGTCACCGGGTTTAGACAGCCATCCGAACCTCCTAGCTTTCTCTCACAGCCAACGCAAGCTATCTCATGCAAGAGGAACATACTGCTGCCAGGGGAAGAAAAAGCTGTCGGTGATCACAGGAGGCTCTGTAACATCTACTCTGTTTCACTCACGCAACTCTTGTCATGGTAGTGCCTGGGTGTCCTGAGGAGACTGGTGTCCCTCCATGCTACACACCACGTAAACATGCACAAAGAGAAAGTTTTTGGCCTTGGGCAGCTTGAAGTCTCTACTGACAATGGACAGGAGGGACAAGAGACACATGGGGAAGGGAAACACATTGCCACACGGGCACTCACAGAACCAGGACCTTCCCAGGGCCTCCCAGGAGCTGGTGAGGACCAGAGAACAAACCTATGTGTTTGCTCTTTTGACCAAAGGGAGTGAAAAAACACATTTCCGGTCAGAAAAATGACATTTCTCCTCTGCAGCTGAAATGTTTTGGGGCTATCAGCTTAGAGTCAGTGGCTGGTCCCACCTCAGACCCCTCCGGTGGTCTCTTTCAGCCTGAGCACCCCACCAACCCCAGGCCAAAAGTGTCCTGGCATCACAGCTTTCCCACAGCAGAGGATCCCTTGGAAAACAACCAAGCCACCTGAAAATTCACTTTCGCCCAGCAGCTTCTGCCAGACTTGAATGCAATCTGGGGCTTGGAAAACACGGCTTTACTTGTTTTAATTAAAACCAAATCCCTCCACCCAGACTTCCCTCTCTGACACTCTCGCTCTCTCTCTTTCCTCAAACATCTGACGCATTTTAGCAGACATGTCATCAGACTCTGGTTCAAGGGAGGGGAATGGCCATCTAATACAGCGTCTTGCATCAGTATCCCACCCTTCTCTGGGGGAACTGAGATGATGGACTTGGCAAGCCGGAGAAGGACTGCCGTGTAAGTGAAGGAATACACGTACATGTCAGCGCGTATATGTT
>NW_010541220.1:0-20500 GCF_000687285.1 Phaethon lepturus | reverse complement strand
AAAGGCAGGGTGTGTAAGCGTAAAGCCCCAGCTTCAGCCACTGTTCCTGGATCAGTCAACTGCATCCCGAGCACCAATGGGTACCGATCTAAAAGACTGGTGCAGGGATGAGATAACGTGCTCCTCATGATGTTATCAGTGATAACATCACCAACAACAGCCAACTCTTTAAGTGAAAACAAACGTGAATCTCTAACAATGCCATAAACTGAACCACTTGCAGAATAAATCTAAACGTATTCGAATTTTAAAATTAGGAGTGGAAATATATGTTTCCCCCGCCTAAATGCATCCAACTTCCAATCCACCTGCGTCCCTGTGCCTCCTCTGTCCATCAGGCTGGCTGCGCACTTTCAGGAGAGCCTTGCTAGCACTTGGAGACCCAGGTGGTACCTGGCTGTATGGACATGGATGGTCAGGCCTAGACCCTGGGTAGGAAATGAGGGCAATTTGGTGTTGTCTTTCAATGACAATACAACTGTTGAAATCTATATTTGGTGCTCTCGCCAGGCAGCTCGCTGGTGTTCAGCCTTTAAAAAAAGCCCAGTTGTTTATTTAGCTTTCTAACTGTGGCTTTAAGACCTAATTTTAGATTCTTGCTTTTCAAAACTTATCTTGCCAACCTTACTACATGTAACTAAACATGTATTTTGCCATTTACCTCATACTCACGAATTTCATTTCAAAACATCACTGTTTTATTTTAAGATGTGGCAAATACCAATTTTTAGGCTACCCATTAATTGTCAGTGTCATTAGTAAGGTTTTAATCATTATAACAAATAATCCAAAGGCGTATATGTCTAATTAAACATATGTGCCTAACAGTTTCCATGGAATGACACATGCATGTGCCTTGCAATTCAAGTAAATCCGAACATCTCACTGAAGCGTGGCCTGACAGTTTAACTGGGGCCAAACTCGTACCAGGGCCAAACTGGCCCAGGACCAGAGACTTCAGTGGAATAAGTGAATGGACCTCACCCTAGTTTCTTCCTCAAAAGAGTTCTGGGTCTAACTTTTACATTAACAAGGCATACAGATATTTACCATTGGGCAGAGCTAATTCCATCCCAGTATAAAATATTTGCTGTAGTTAGTGCACAGTGCCATCTTCTTCATTGAATTCATTTTAAGTTGTAGCTTTATCTACACAAGTTAAACAAGATATAGGTTGAACTGTAATGGAGTGATTTCCTAGCCTAAGTAAGGCTCAAACCCAGTGCATCACAAGCATCCTTGCAATGCCTTGCCTGTTTTGTCCACCTGGCAGGTATTTGGGGGCAAGAAGAATCCCTTTCTAGATGCCTGATCACCACCTAGCATTGCAGGACTCTGCATTCTGCAGAGGCTTCTGAACACCATCTCTGCACTCAGCAGCGTATTTTACATTTTGCCTTCTTTTCTCAAGTGGAGACCACTCAATGTTTTCATGAGAACAGCTCAGAAAACTGTTCCTTGTCCAGGAATCATTTTGGATCAAAAAGGTTCAAGTGAATCACTGAACTGCCAAGCATTTTGAAGCTTACCCACCACTAGACATAATAAACTATCATAACGCTGCTTAGTAACTAATGCAGAGAAGACCATGTGTCACTGCATTATGGAAGGAGCACACAGCCTTTTGCCAAGCGTACAAGCATAGCTGGATGTCTGTGAAAGCCAAGAGCAGGCAGACGAGCCAACCCTCTGCGTTGGCATAAGGAGGATAAGTTCACACATCAGCAAGCTTACGCTCCTTGCTAAATAGCCCAGTCCAGGACTTCGCAAACCAAAACACCAGGTACTGGCATCCTATCAAATGAAAAATCCAATTGCCAGCTCACAGCTTCACCATGTCTATGCTTTCAGAGCTTGTACAGAGACACTTTCCTCTGCAAGCCAGAGCAACTTTCTGCTGTGCTGTGGGTGATTTGGGCATAGATATATACACTGAACCTGGTGCATTTCTGCCTGGATTTCAGACCTCCTACCACCATTTCACCATCTGGTGTGCACACAGTGCTGCCTGGTCCACGTGCAGATGACGTGCACGTTTTTTTATTTCATCACGATATAGAAATCCAGAAATGTAAGACAAAGAGCAATTTTAAAAATACTTTAGTTCTGCTCTGGTAAAATTTACAAACATAAATGGAGATGATGTCCCAGGAAACTGAGATGTAAAGTAGACTCAGTCTGCAGCAATGCTGCCTGGTGCCGTGCAGCTCCAGCCATGGGCACAATTCAGTACCAGAGGCTGGAGGGCTGCCTGAGGGCAGCACCACTCACAAGGCTGAAAAACCCTGCTTGGGAGCATGAAAGCTGCCAATTCAAGAGGCAGGCAACCTACCACACAACCAAGGGGAAGGTCCTCTCGCTTCTTTTCAGGTGGTCTTGTCACAGCCAGCCCTATTACAGACTGAAACCACCTCTCTTGTATTTTGGCAGGATGAAAAGTTGTTCCTCCAGCACTTGCTCTGGGTACGTGTAGTTCAGATTACAGTACGAAACTATTTTGCACTTCCCTCTCTACCCCCAGCACCAAGGAAGAGCTAAAAGACTGCCTCTCCCTGGTGTCTGAAGTCTTCAGATGTGCTTGGAGGGCATCAGGAGTGAGAGGATACTATGCTGGCAATGGGGTTGAGGCTGGCACTTGCAAGATGACTCTCTCCTTGGCTTGATCCAAAGCTCACTGAAGGACTTTCCATGAAGACTGCAGGTGATTTTTTCATTTGCTTTAGTAGCAAAATTTGGAAGCAGCCCCAGAGTGAAAGAGGGTTTGCAGCACAGAAGCTTGGTATCTGCTTTACTGGTCAAGACTGAGGCATATCAAGCAAGACTTCTGATCCGAAATCTCAGTTTATGGAAAACAGAGAGTATAAAAAATGAAGGAGAATTCAGATAAAACACAGTCAAAAGAAACAGGAGACCAGGAAGTAGGGTCTGTCACCTTGGACATTCCTTTGAAAATCTCAGCCAAGCTTTTATTCAGGATTAGAAATGCAGACTTCAACTAGCTATTGCTGGAACTAAGGCCAGGACTTCAAACAGCTTTAGCAGCAGCTCTAGTACTCTGCTTCTAAGATTCATAGGAAAAATACAGCAGAGCAACACAGAAATTAAGCCTATGTAAGCCACGGCAAAATAATCCACTGAGCTTGCTTGAAGGGTGCAATAAAACCAAGGGATGCTGCCTCTGGTGTTATAGCACCAGTCTAGCTGTGAGTGCAGCATCTTTCCGCTTCCTTGGTCCAGACATTCATTTCACTGCCCTGTGCCTCTGTTTTTCCTGTTGCAACAGGATGAGGATGATCGTAGAGAGCAGGAAACTTGGTCATCTGTAGTCCTCTAATATCAGCAGATGCACAGTGCTGGAGTAAAGACAACAGCACAATTAATAACTGAAATGATGCCTGTAACTGAACACCACGACAACAACAAGCATGTCATTGTGAAAGTATTATTCATGTGCCAGGTAGATAATTACAGACATGCACCAGTCTGGGAGCATTTTATGTAGTGGTGATAAGACAGAAGCAACAATAAAGTTAACTGTGTCTCCACTAGCTATTAAAAGGCTACTAAAGAAGAAATGACCTCTGGCATTCCAGATGTCTCTCAGGATTATCAGAACGGTCTCTTCCAGCCTTTAAACTTTTGTCTGACTCTACAAATCTGCCACGCATAGAAGTTGCAAGTGTAAAGCTTAAGAATCCTTTGTCCTGTGTGAGAAAAGCAACCCTTCTCAACCAAAATGTGTAGACACACAAAGTCAACATGTCTTAAGCATGTGCCTGACAGTAAGTATGTCCTTAAGGGTCTTTCTAAGAGAGTCCTAAGCCTTTACTTTTGGTGACCTGTGGTTTGCTGACCACAATAATGCATAAAGGCAACAGCATTGCCCTATGCACTGAAAACTGTTACAGCTGGATTTGAAAATCTTGTCTATAAAAGACAAAGAGGCCCAGCACAGTCTGTCAGGGCAACCACACTGTTTATTTCATGGCTTTCCCTTTGGACATCAAGTTGGCTGGACCAACATAGAAGTGGAGGAAAAAAAGTAACGGGCAAAAAGAGAAAATAGGAGGAGAAAGCAAAACAAAACAAAAAAGAATAAGAGGTGAAAGAGAAAGAGAAAGAATTAGGAAATAGTCAGATGCAGCCAAAGAAGGGTGTTGGCCTAGGAAAAGAAAACAGCTGAGGGAAGTGTATATGGTGCTGTGTCAGGAGAAAAAAAAAAAAAGGCAGATAGGCTGGTTCTTGTTTCAGAAAAGAAAAATTGGGGAGATTTGAGTTTAGTTCCTGCTTCTTCCAGAAGCTGGACAAATTCATTGGCCATGGTTAATGAGCTCATGTCTCATTACCCCTAAAGCAATTGTGACTTAGATGCTTAAGCATCTGTAAGGATCTGTTCCCTGATTTCCTCCCCTGTAAGGAATGTGTACGGAGGGAAGTGGGTTTTTTTCACCCCAGAGGGATTTCAGGAAGATGAATGCCTACCTGCCTACTGCACAGGCAGCTCGTATGGGTACTGAGTGATGGAGGGGCAGGTGATGGGCCATACTACAAGGGGAAATCTGGTCACAAGCTAACATGACCTGGCATCTGCGATATCATGATGATACTGACATAAGCGTCACCACCTGCCCTGTCATCAACAACTAGCTGTGCAGATGCAGGCACAGAACAGGGAAGAGTAGCAGGGCACTCAACATCCCCAAATACCAACTGCTTAAATTTATATCAGCAAATTGAAACACATTTGTAACCATTGAAATACGCAGAGGTGCCTCATGTTTGCTAACGGACTCCTGTTCTCTTGGAGACTATTTTCTTTCACAGTTAATATCCAGCTGGAGACCTTTAGTTCTGATGTAATCAAAATGTTCATGAAGTTTATCAAAGAACAGCTTCAGCCTCTATCCAAGACATTCTCATAAACTAGCAAGAATTTGCAAAGAAATCCCAGGGAAAATGCTATACTTAAGCAGAACATATTTCTTATTCTTCTCTTGTCATTTTCTAGGCAGGTTTTTCTTTCAAAGCTGGTCCGTTTCTCACCATTTCTGGGCTGTCCTGTGAGAATGCAAGGACAGAGGACAACAGGACAGAAGATGGGCAGAGAAGGCTGAAGGACACGACATCATGGGTGGGTGCTCAGCACTTCATAGGGGACAATTGGTAGGCCTCCAAACAAGTACGAGGATCTGGGCACAAATAGCTGAAGGTGGTAAGAGGCATTCCCAGACGTGCACTCTTTAGGCTCAAGTCTCATAGGTCTTTGAATCGCAGGTGCTAGTCCAGTCCGAACTGGTCAATTTTTTATGTGGGAAACCTTCCTCAAGGAGACACTGCTTTATGTTATTTTCTTTATTGTGCCCATCTGCTGAGGTGCATATTCCCTCCTTCCTAGCACTGAGTCGTTCATTCCTGTTCCAGACTCAGGACGCTTCTGTTTCAGGTTCAGTGAAGTAGCCCTGGACAAGTCATACTTTCTCCAGTTTTTCTTCTTCTTTATCTATCTTTCCTTCAAGCTTGAAGCTTCATGTGCCAGATGACTGAATGTCAAGTGAGTGTTACTGGGGCCCCAATGCTGACGGCACAGCACTCATGCCACTAAGGTAAAACTTCCTCCCAGGAAGAGGTAACAACTCGGTCATAATCAGACTTCA
The DNA here is from genome assembly GCF_000687285.1 of Phaethon lepturus. NCBI lineage: Eukaryota > Metazoa > Chordata > Aves > Phaethontiformes > Phaethontidae > Phaethon > Phaethon lepturus. Next base: position 14,846 of record NW_010541220.1, on the reverse strand, counting down.
TAACACAACAGATGTGCCATGCTAGTACCATTCCTCACCAGAGTCACTGTCGCTTTCTTTGGTACATTCCTTTAACGTTGGTACTGAGAACAAGTGCTTTCAGCTACCTTCCTGTTGAGATTTGCTGCAACTATATTCCCTGATATTGAAGTACCTTTATTCCTCCTGGGGCTCCTCCAGTTCTGCAAGGATCCCACAATCTTTAATTTAACTTTCCTTCTGCCTGCCCTTAGATGCTGACACTTGCAGTCTGGTCCCCCGGAGGAGTCAGTGAAAAGGATTAGGTCCTTACTCTTCACCACTGTCTGGAAGCATCTGTCTCCCCTGTTGACTTCAAGCCCCCAAAATCTGCCTAGCCCAGGGCAAGAAGGGGCAAATTCCTGCCCTTGGAGTGTAGGCCAACTCCATTTTTATCCCTCAGCCAGATCTGGCATAGACACGGCTACATAGCCACAGGAACAACTGCTTGCACCACCACTAGAGAAGGGAGCTCAGAGTCTTTTGCAGAGCTTCTGGGTAAAGATTTAGTCCAGGAAGCTTCTATGCCAATTACATGCAAAAGACATTCTCAAATTCACCATGCAGGAGCGTTTGGTAACATCAGTAAACTTAGCACCAAGCTTCTTCTGCCCATTGCTCTTGGAGGTGGATTTGCCATCAATACTCACTGTGAGGCCCAAGATAGCCTTACTGTATACATTAACTACGTTCTAAAATTTCACATCCTATCACTGTAATTATGCTTGAAGACATTGCTTCCTTAAGTGCATGCAGCTTGACGCAGCACATGAATCAAACAGCACAAAAATGCTCTCATCACCATGTTGTGACGTAGGATCATTGCTCTAGCTGTCCACAAATTTTCACATATCTGACAAGCTTATGCTTAAATTTTCTTGGAAGGGAAATTGTTCTCAAATTCCAGGCTTTAATAACTTACTCCTTAGACTTAGCATTGAGGGTCTGATTGAATTTAGAGACATGTGACTATCAGCACAGAGGAAAAGAGTTTTCTATACTATGATCTGCAATACGGAATGCAGTATTTATACTGAATTTAGAAGATCAAAAATGAAGTTTGATCTTCATTTCAGACTTTGTTGCAAGAAACACATTCGTTTCTCTATAGCAAAGTTAGCTCCAGGCCTATAAGAATGAGAGAGAAACACAAGCTACACAAAGTTTCTGTGGAGAGTCCAGACCAAAGCTGCCTAAATATTTGGAGTTGTTCAAAACAAGTGCTTAAAATGAATTGTAAAAAATCAAAGCTCAGATGTGAAGGTTGGGCCCAAATCCAAACACCTCTGAAGTCCTGCAACTTTTCAGCCCGTGATGTGTTTGGGGAAGATCCTTTCTCGCAATACTGTCAGTTTTTGCAAACAGGACCTGAGCATTTCTTCAGTCCTGCAGTTTAAAATACAGCCTGGCCTTTATCCATCAAAGGCACTGAACCATGCTCACACCCTAGAGTGTCCTGCAGGGGCTTTTCTGAATCAGGACCAAGAAGCAACTTAGACCTCAATATGAATGAGACAGCTAATCTGTCTTGCAGATACTTTTTTTTTTTTCCTTCCGTCATCCTGTGCGTTCCTAAAACTAACAGAAAAACAGTTGTGTGTGTATATAGGCAGCCTTGAATCAGTGCTGTTGTGCTGGGTTCTTATGTTACATTCTTTTGTGCTACATACAATTTCCACTAGGACATTTTGTCCCCCAGGCTTCATCAGCCCGTCTATTACATCCACCCCCCCGCAACCCCGCCTCCCTCTAGTTGCATAACTTTAGCCAGGATGTTAAATTAACTCTCTTCCAGATGAGTTCGACATAATCTTACTTACTTTCATAGCACATATGCCACTATGCAAATACATTACTCAGCACTATCGACTCCGCATTTTCACCAAACTATTGCTCTTTGTTTTTTTTAACGATGGTTCACTAGATACCAGACAGCAACGTTGCTGTGCCGAACAGCAGAATACTCATGTCTAGCAGGAGAAATCTGGTGACATTAGAAAACTAAGTTTGGCTGGCATTTGGAAAGGTTTATGGCCAAGCGAGGAAAACAACTTGTTTCCCACCTCAGCATCTCACTCCTACTCCTTTAAAGACACCAGGTCGTGTTTTTATCTTCTGAGGGAAATCTCAACCAGCTTCTCCAGATCTCCAGGACAGGGGCGGCCACGATGGTAAAGCCGTACAGATTGACTTTGCATCTAGTGGTGACACGGTGTCTATGTGGAAACAGCTTCCATCTCCCATGTGCAACCCCAGCTGCCTCCTGACTGCATGGCAGGGCAAGACCGGGCTCACACCTCACTCCTCGTGCCCGTGTTTGCCACGAGAAGGAAAGCCAGGTGCGGCGCAGAAGCCAAAATAACAGCTAGATAGCCAGGAGCCCCGTGTCCACATGAAGGTCTGCCCTGGGTCATGGGACGCACATCACCCATGGTCCTTAACAGCGTTGCCACCCACACATGGGCAGCATTGCCAAACACAGATGTCCACGGGGAGGCACAACCAGTCCCAGGTGTTTGTCTTGCAACGGAGGTAACATCTGGGTGAAACCTGGGTGGGCTGCACTGTCAAAACCATGGGCTCATGTCTGATTCGTGTGTCTACCTGAGGAGCTCAAGCTAATACAAACACCCAGCCACAACCAAGCTAAACATGAAGAGTAAGCAACCCCCACTCTAATGCAAGGTATAAGGCTTCGTAGCCCACTGTAGCAGTCCCATTTTATGCAAGGTAAAGAAATCACAAAAAATGCTGGAGAAACTGGATCAAAGGAGACTTTCTACAGGCTTGCTTTGTATCTGCTCAGGCCTACCATGGACTCTCAGGGTGCAAAACTGCACTTGGAGCTACATTTTGTATTTGATCCCAACACAGCTAAATGCACAAATAGGCACAAAAAGAATTGAAAACAGCATTTCCAGTCTGGAAAACAAAGGCACAGCAAGTAAACATGAGGAAGTGAGAAGTTCAGCTTAAATGCCAGAGAAGCATATTGTGCGAGTTGCCTTTCTTAGTGCTGTGGTGGGTCTGGGGATGATGATGGTCCTGCTGGGCTGCCCATCTTCTTGCAGAGGCTGATGTCCGCTCACGGGTTGCTGTCTGCTAGAGGAATCCAAAGCCCTGGGAACAAACTGAGACACGAAGCAGGGGGCAGGTTGTCCACAGGCAGCTTTCAGAGCTCCCCAGGCTCAGGCAGCTCTCTGGCTATTGAAGGGGAAAAAAACTCATGTTGCCCTTATGTCTCTTGCTGACACCTCAACGTGGAACCACCAATGTGCAAATAGAGAAGAGGCTCTTTGACACAGTGAGAAACACCACTCCAGCTATCCAGTAAATGCTTTCATTTTAATAGGGCTTTGGCCTACCTAATCATATCCTACATCAGTCTACTGATGGCAGAGTTAAAAATAATGCAATAGACCTTTCACCTGGAATTAGCATTTCTACTCTTTTTAATTGTTAACAAACTTGGAACTACTAATTCTTTGATGCCAGAACTTGGTGTGTTTCTTCTTCAAGAGCGGGAAGTCTATTTTTTTCTGCAGGCTCATTTTTTTATCTCTCTCTCTTTCATGTCTGATTACATTTAGCATGGATGTTTCTGATATACTTGCATGCCAAGAAAAAATATTATTTCTTTTACCCTTGAACAACCCAAACTCATATTTAACAACTGAAACTTGGCATGCTGATAATTTTTGAATAAAGGCTACCTATGCTTTGCCAGGGAAGTACATTTAACTAGGGCTGAGCTACCTGTTCTTGAAAAATTATCAGACTTGTATGGTGTGTCCTTTTCATCAAGTAAAGGGACTTCAGCTTGCAAATACCTATCCTATGAATGACTTGAGAAAGTCAATTTAGTGTACAAAACCCAAACGAACAAAAGAAAGTGTGGTCTTACTCTATGTCAGTTACCCCAAATTGTTAATCTGGATTAAAATAATATCTTTGTGGGAAAGGAATGAGAAATACTTCAAATGTAACTGAAGCATAGCTGCAACATCCCCAGGTACTGCATCACGTACAGACATAGGGAAGGGGGCTGATCACTTTCTCTAAGACAGCAAATGTCCATAGAGAAGCTTTCGGGTGCCTTCTGTTAACAGAACCAGGAAAAAAAAATATTGTAAAGTAGAAAGCTTGGGGAAGGAAAGCAGAGACCATCTGTTTGGCCAACTGCACTGTAATGGGCTAGAAATTCCAACTCAGCTATAGTGATTTCCGAAGGGCACTGCCAAGGCATTTAATTTAGGAGGGTGCCTTATTTTCAGGGCTTTATAATTAGATACAGTAGCAAACTAACAAAAAAGGGCACTGCTTAAAACATGCTTCCACTTTGAGGAAATAGAAAACCAAATTCCAGCTTTCAAAGTTAGCCTTCGAGGGAAGGGAAGGGGAGGGGAGGGAAGGCAAGGCAAGGCAACCCAGGACCAACACATCCTGTGGCTTTTGATTCTGTTCAGGACTTGCAGCTCCAGCCTGTTTCCAACCCAGAGCTGGCAGAAACTGTTGTCCTACTGGGGGTACACAGCCGATACCCACAGATTGCATCGCAAAGCCACAGTCCCCAGTAGGGCTGGGGGGTACCTGAGCACCAATAGCCCCTTTTTGACCCTATGAAGCGAGGACAGACCCCAGCTCAGACTTCTGTTCTCATCACCATTCAACTTCAGCTCTACAGTTTTCTGTTGTCGGAAGACTCAGCTAAGTCTCACACATGTGAACCATCTCTCACACCACCTACTACTCAAGATCTAGAAATTGTACCATAAGGTCCACTCAGGTTTCTTTGAAACTTGGCACTTACAATGTCATTTATTTTACATGCATTACTCAGCCTCCCCCCCAAAATTAAGAAATATTGTAGAGGAGCATCCGCCAAAGTAATGGTTTTGTTTCTGTATAGTCCCAGGTACATAACCACCTCCCACTCACTCTTGCACTGGTTACCTCATTGGAAAAGTAAGGTGTGGAAACAAAATACTACAAGCTTCACTCTTGCATCAGTTTTCATACACTGCCAATCCACGGAGAGGGCAGGGAAGAACAGGGGTAAGGTTGGCAGAACCTGCAGGATTCCTGCAGGATGCAGTACAGGAAGAGCCACTGCTCATCTCCAGTTTTTCACTGCCCTGTTTTCATTAAAAAAATAGCACTATCATTGACGTCAGTGTCAACCAGCCTGACCATCTTCTCTTTCTAATCGGTGCAGTTTCACTGATTTCAGATTATCTCGGCCAAAGATCCACCAGGCAAAGCACCATCCCATTCCCACCTTGTGCCTTTTTCTTAACCCAGTTCCTGTGGATGTCCTACACAGCTCCAAGAAAAAACAGAGTAAGGCTGTGAGATAGGACATTGATAAGGCCTTCCAAGACAGGATATGTGTGGGTGAAGAAAGAAGCTGGACCCTCTTCACAGCCCACTTTTTAGACTTCCTCTGCTGCTGTTGGAAGCTGGCATCTGAGTAAGCTTGCTCCTCCCCACAAATGGCTCACCCCTGGAGTGAAGTCACAGGTCTGTGCTTACTCCATCATCTATAGACAGGGAGAAGACTGTGACTCACAGGTTCAACACTGTGACTTGACTGGTGCGTGGTATGCTGGTAAGTTTTCCTTTTCTCCAGAATTTCAGTAAAAAGTATTTATTCTCATCATAGGCAATATGCTCTTCATTGTCTATTTCACTCTTGTGTCTACTTACATTTAAAATTGCTCTAGGCAGTGCCATGCAATCACTTTCACACAACAATAAAAGCTTTCTTTTACTCAAAATACTACACCTAGCATAACTGTCCTGGGACAGTTAAGGTCTAGAAACGGCGTCTAAGTAACAAGCTCACTAGAGATTGGTAAATGACCACCTTCCTATCAGGCCACAGTAACATGATCCATGTCGTCTTTAGCCTGCCTTAACCATGAAAGGAAAACAGAAAACATCCTCATGCAGACTTAGTTCAAGACCAGACCAGACTAATAATGCAGATTGCAGTAGATGGGCAGACATTTTGTAACTCAAGACCACGATAAATGCACATGGGAACTGGTCATCCCTGAAGGACCATACAGAGCTGCAGAAATCGGGCAGCTTTCCCTCATGTGCTGCTCTCTCTTGTGCACCAAAGATCTAAGGCAAAAGGTTTGCTGATGAAAAAACCCTCCAGCATCACGGAGGCTGCTCCTGATGGCTAAATAAATGCTTTTTGTACTGTTAAAGTTAGCACAAGTTTGGCATAAGCTAACAAAATAAGCAAAATTAACTAGCACTGAACTGATACAGGCCACATTTTAAACAACATAGCAACACTAAAATCATCCTTCATTCCCAAATAGCGTTACTAACCCAGCCCTTGCCTTAAATTAAATACAAATATTTAAATATTTCATTCATATTATTTACATTTTCTGTGTGACATTTTGAACTGCTGAAGCTGCGTGCTTCAGGTGCTTCCAACGCACTTGGGCCCTGACCAGCGCTAAGCATCTGGCCAGAAAACTAAACATTTGTACACTTGTTCTTCAGAGTCATGTTTTCAGTGTGTCCACATACCACTTTGGGACACGAAAGTTAGATAAGTATCTTCCATATTCACGTGGACTGTGCAGAAGGGAGTCACAGATGACTGAGATGACACTAGTGCTTAGGAGAGAAATGAGTTCATGACTTTGGTAGTAGTCTGATGCTTCATAGCCTGGGAAGATCCATGTGTCTATGTCCCTTTGATGGCAGCTATGTTGAAGGCCACAGTGATGAGCACACACAGACCAGGCACGCTAACTAGCAGTAACAAAACTGCTGTGATGGACACCTACAGCAGCCAGAAAGTTGTGAATACCAAAACCGAGGAGTGGGCTGGAACGATTGCAAAGGATGTAACACAGCAACAGAGGGAAACTGAGTCAAGAAAAGTTCAGAATGACTGTCTGGAGACACCTCCTTGTCATGTTTTTTGTTAGGCTAAAGGAAATTCTAGCAACCCACAGCTTTTGAGTCACTAAAAAGCAGACAGACCCAAGAACCAGGATGGGGAGGGAGCTCATGTAGCCTGATGCATGTTCTTTATTCTGCGGTCTTTTTGCACATCACACTTCCACCACAGCCAAGAAGACAACTGACCATGTTAACGGTGCTCCAGGCTGCTCTTAAGAAAATCATGTGCACCCTTCTGAGTGCCTGAAACACACCAGGTCTGTCTGGGCAGCCATAGAGTAAAACTTCTCCTGGCTTCCAAAAACTTGGGCAGAGATGGAGATGTTACCACTCATTTCCTGGATACTCCAATCTGATTGCTGAGAGTCAAGCCAGTCTTTTCCAAAGGGAAGGAAACATGAGTGAACTCAGGCAGCATTACGTGGCTCTGCCCAACCACTGCTTCACCAAGCAGGCAAGGAGGCTCCTCTCACCCAAAGTATGACAGCTTTGAGATACAGCAGGGGCAGCACTTCAAACAGATATGTTTAGCTATCAAAAGAAGAGGAAACTGGATAAAATTTTGGGGGAAAGAAAAAGTAAAGAAAATGTGGACCTGGGACCAGCTGGGAGAGTGAAAACAATGTAAGTAATAGCTGCAAAGGAGAGGCAGTGCATAGGAGGCTCAGAGACACAAGGAAGTAGCCTGGAGAAAAAGATCACAAAGAAACTACAAATATTGCATGGAACAGATCTGCAGTGATGAGGTTTCCACACTTTGGCAGGACTACCTACAGAGGAAGGTCTCAAAGAAGAGGCTCTGGGATTAAGTGAACGTTTTTTTCCCTCTAGTATCAAATACACTGCATACACTAACTTCCAAGAGATCTCTACCTACCTACCAGCCACTCATGCCTGTTTAAGAGATGGCAGTGAGGAACTGAAGTTCTTCAAAACTTTTCAAAGGACCTCTACCACCTGCCAGGTCTGACTTCCTGCCTCCGACAGGCCCAGAGCTGCACTACAAGCCTCCCACCCCTGCCTCCCACTTAGGCACATCATCTCTGCTCAGGCTTACAGTGATGGAGAACTGCCTGGACAAAAAAGAAATCCGATCTGAATTTGCATAGCTCTCACTTCCAGATGATGGATCTTGCTAGGACCTCACCAAGTGAATTAAGACTCCATTATATTAAGTGACATCTTCCTTTCCTTTACAGTCCAGTCACCTCATAATATTTCCTTTGTTCGTGACCAAAGCACGAACGAGTGGGAGTTTTAGGACCTCACTATACCTCTGTGACAAAAATGCGAGCATTCAGAGAAGCCACAGGACTTACACAAACATCCTTTGTGATGGTCAAAGTTACAAAAAAATACAAAGCAGGACCAGCCTCTTTTTAGGTGGTGGAACACGGAGCCACAGACATACACACATGGATTTGGGCATAAAGAAGGTGTCATTGGTTGAGAAGCTTTTATGCACAGCAAAATCCAGCTTACCTTTTAAAACCAGAGCTGCCAAGCATTGTGGTATGTCTTGCAGCACAGGCCAGTTTCCTTCTGGGGAATGACCATGCAAACTCTTCTAGTCCCCAGCCTTAGCCCACCGGCCTCCTTAAGCTCAGCCTATGGTCTCTGAACACAGAGGTGATTTAGTGCTTCAAATAGGTTTCTAGGGTCACTCTTTCTCCCTCCCTCTGGAGACAGATCTGCACTCCTAATTCAGCTGGTAGGCTAGGTGCCCTCCACTGAGTCATTACTGCCTATTGTGTAAGACAATGGATTGTAAAGCAATGTAGAAGATTTTATCAATGGAAACACTCTTTGGCAATCAGACTTCTGAGGATAAAATCATAGATTCAGCTGACAATGAGTGTGTCTTTGCTCATGGGATGCCAGCATCCAAAATTATTAACTGGTGCAAATATACCCTACTATATCTTAATTATGTACACATTTATTCATAGCCTTGACTGCATTGGTGCTCATAAATACCATAACTGTGCTACAAAAGGTTAGCCAACGTACTCAAGGAAACTTTAAAGGAGTTCAGAAACACATACTTCTTTTTCAAGTTTAGCTGTATCATTTCTCCACAAATGGATGGTATTATGCCTCCCATTTAAAAAAAAATAGTTGTGAAAACATTAATGTTGCAAAATCAGACACACAACATTGTGTGCTAACAAACTGGATGTGCCAGAATTAAAGTTGCCCATGCTGCCGTCTTTTGGCCCCTTTCTTGCATTACAAGATCACAAGCTACTTTCCAGAGCAGCTCTGCCTCGCTGATTGCTCAAGGTAGATGTTGCTCGGTGGCGGACAGATTTAGCCCTAACCTAAATTCCACCTAGGGCTTCCCATCGGCTCAGCATCCCCAAAGGCCCAGAGCCTGCCAGTAGGAAACACTCAGCACAAAGACTTAGGTGGAATTTAGACCGGTTGAATCTGCAGCCTAATGAGTAGCTATTCCTTATTTTGTTTCTTCCTCATTGTGCAGAGTGTGGCCCCAGGCCTCAATTACTGCATGCTATTCAATCCCTGCTCAGAATGCAGCATTATTAATTTCCTCATGTTTCCTTCTTACTGATTTCCTATGGCACTCCTCGGCCCCGCATCTCAGTGCCCTGCAAACACAAACGTGCTTCGTGGCAGCCTGTGAAGTGAGCAGCGGATCTCCTGTTCAGCCATGATTGCAGCTCAACTGTTCTGCTTGGCGTGGGGCATCCATGGTTAGATGCTTCCCAGGGCAGCTCCCATTTTGTGCCACCAGCCATCCCCGTGCCCCTTGCCGGGCAGCGTCCCAGCCGCGCTGCTGTCCGTGGCAAAGCTTCCCTGGAAGCAATGGAGCCACCAAAACTGGCCTCCAGCAATACCACCGGCACATCGTTACGCAGCATCTATGTCAAAAATCTGAGAGTAGTTGCCATATTGCTCTCATTAAGAGAGCAAGGGACTGTTATCATAGAGTAATGGGCTCCTGCTGGCCCATTAATGTTGAAGCAGAGCTTGAAGGCATTTATGGAGACAATGTGGAAGGCTGGTATTTATTCTCAGAGCAGGCAGCATTTGGTCCTTTCTCCCAGTGTTCTCCTACAACGTCTTTATTCCTGTTCAAATCATGGGAGTATTTATCTAATCATTTCCTCTGCTGGATGCTGGTGCAGGGAAACAACAGATGTTCTAGACTTCAGCATGGCTAATAGTTTAGAAAGACGTCTTGGGTGAATCAGCTATCCAGGTCAGTTTATCCACAATACTACGTGGGAGGAACCATGCAAAGGTGGCAGAGGTGTTGTTTACTGTCCTGTGATTACCTAGCTCATTAGCACAAATTTAATTTCAAATACTTCTGGTTAAACTGAGGAGCACTTTACTGCTCAGCTCTCTCTTACTCTCTCTTCACGCAAATTCAAATGCATTATGCGCTAGAAGCAACTGATCTCGTATTTTCTCATCTTCTCATATCTTGCACCTTAATGCACGTTAAGGAAGCACGTTATCAGTTCAGACTACATTCCATGGAAGCACCACATTGACTCAAACAAAAGAAACTCAGAGCTTAACCTGGGAGAAAGGGCTCGAAAAATCCTCCAGCAGTGAAAGCCAACTTCTCCTTGGTGTGTGTTGAGACCTACTTACAAATTTCTGCAGTACTAAAGCTTCCTCAGGAGCAAAAGGTTGCCAGCTCTTACACGTGTAAAAGAAATACCAAACAATGGCGCAAGTGTGTCATCTTCCCAAGGCTGCAGGCAGGCCTGCCAAAGTGTCGCTGCTGCCATCAGCTTCAGCAACCGTAAGAAAGCTGAAATGAGCAAGAGCAGTTATTAACATTGCTCGGTTTCAGAATTGTGCAGACAAGAGAGGAATACATTGATTTTGACACTGCTTGGGAATGTTCTGGGAAGCCGCATCTTTAGTAAGCTGCTTCCTTTTTGTTAACAGAGATTATTAGTTAAAGATTACTAATTAAAAGGTGAGGAAGACTGAAAAAGAAGAGCCTGAGACAGGGAGGACGGGGGAGAACTCTTCCACATAGTTCTTCCACAGCAACCGAGGGGGCTGGGAGATGGCTGAAGAGTAATACCCCTTCTTGCAGCAGACAAGAGCTTCTTCCAGAGAGATAGAGAAGTATCTTTTCCTTTCCAGAAGCTATTGGGCAGCAGTGCCTTAAAAATTTCACACAGATAATAATGAGAGAATCTGGTCCCCCAGGGAGGGTGCAGGAAGGTGAATTAATAGCAATCCCAGTACCTGGCTTCTCCTTCAGAGCCAGCTCCACAGAGAAACTTGGTCTTCTCACCCATACATATCCCTCCATCTTACAGGATATATACCAAACCTTTCACCCATCAGTGGGGACCATCGTCCTGCTGGCTAACAACTGGTAATTTTTCAAGTTTTCTCTATTTTTCTGTGACTCCTCCATTGGGTCCAAAAAAATACAATGAATCACTGCCATGCATGCAAAAAATCACAAACAAACAAATAAACAAGAATTCACCCTCTTCGCTGTGTGCGAGTGTCCCCACATTACATGCAGGACTTGAAAAAGGATGCTTATTGTGGAGTTCTTGTTCGCACCAGTCCCACTGTGGGAGCCACTTATATAAGTCATTGTTAAAGTTTGGGGAACATCTGAATTCAAAGATGGGGCAAACCCATTAACACAATGATGGATGGGGCAAACCCATTAAAGCAAGGATGCCTAAGCTGGACAAAAAAAGCCTGTAAAGCTCTTCCTTTTCCACAAACAATTCAAGGTATTTCGCCTCTTAGAGAAACACAGGAACCCTCGGATTGCTTGAAAGTAGAAGAGCTGCTGCATGCAAGAGATCCTGGGGGGTGCTAAATTGTGCGAGGGTGCTGGCCGCCTCTGCCAGGGGATGGTGAGGCTGAGTGAGTGGTACCTGACAGGAGGATTGGCACCTCTGGAAATAAATGCCTGAGTCTCAGACAGGAGTTATCCCCCCTGAGGGGAACTCAGTGGGACTCAACAACCTGAACTCTCGTTGAGAATCGGACCCCTGAGGTTAAGACCTGCTTAGTTACAGGCTCTCAAGGAAGAAACACTGGGCTGATGTGGTGTAAGTACAGTGACAGTCATCACCAGGGCTCTTCCCCAGCACGCAGACCCCTTTGAAAGGGAAGTGAAAGGATGCTGGCTGCCCGGCAGAAGGAACAGCTCATGGTCCAGAGACCTCCCGGCATCAGCACTGGTAACAGCCTCAGCAACTCCGCTGCTTACACGGGACCGAAAGACCAAACAGCTACAGCACCTCACTGCAGCGCGCGTGACCTAAACCAGCCCAAGGCTCTGGGATGGCAGCAGTACGTATCGCTGGGTCTTTCTAACCTCACTCATGCATCAGCAAGATATGGTTGGCCTTTCAAAAAGCACGTGAAAACAGATGTGCCCGCAGGCGCTGCTGACCTTCTTCTCGGTGTGAGGGTTGATCTGAAGTCTGCCCGTGTGTGCCACCTGCGTCTATGTGCACTTGCTACTGCCTGAAACCTGCCTGGAATTGCCCACGATCTTCAGAAACGTGCCCTTTGCACTCTACTAACGATCCACAAGTACAGCTGCCGACCCAGCAGGGTTTCATTTCTGTTCAACGAAAACAAAGGGCCCCGTGCAAGAAGAGGTGAATACAGCTTGAGCTCCCTAACGCGGAGCGTTACGCTACATGGTAGAGAACAGATCCCCGAAAGGCAGGTCTCCCTGGGCAGAGGCCAGGGAGGCAATTTGGTGGCTGTGGCTCTGGACTGTCTCACCCTCCGGGGTGTGCAGGGATCCTGCGGGCAGAGGGTGAATCCTCAGCACCGCACCCCTCCTGAGCGCGCCGCGCACAGCGGGCCTGTGTGAGACCTCTCCCGCTTTCCCCCCTCCCCGCCTCGGCCGCAGTGCGGTTGAGGTCAGTTAATTTGGTAAGAAACCCTCCAGAGGCCACGGCTCCTTTCATGAACCCACCCACCCCTCCTCCTGCTCTCCAGCAGCCGCCTGAGGGTGAAACCCAGCACAGCACCCAAGGGCTACGGAATTGCTGCTTTCGATTTTAAGTAGCGACAAGGACGCTATTAGATATAACCCAGCATCGCGGGTTTCTTCCCAGTTCTCCCTTTGTTATTTTATGCCAGCGCTGGAGCAGGGAGCCTGGCAGCTCCTGGCCCCGTAGGCTACCTGCTGCGGCACGCTGCGAGGATAACAAAGCACAGTCCCAAAGGTGCCAGGAAAGCATCTTCTTGTCTGACCCCAGCGATGCCATGACAACAATCTTTGCCAAAGTCTGCGGTCCCCGATTCCATCAGCTGCTGTCGCAGACAACCAAATCAAAGGGGATAAGCTGCACATTGTGGTTCCTGAGAAGCAGTTCGTTGAAAATGATGTTCCAGACTTCAGGCTTTAAAATAAACATATCAAGATAAACAGGTTGGTCTTTGTCTCAGGCACAATCAGCTCAACTGTTTTCTTCTTGTTGTTGACGTTCTTAATGTTTTTAATTCGGGATGCCATTTCCCGGTGACTGTCTCTGCTCCAAAAAGCCGTGCTCCTTCGTCACCTTGGCTTTTTTCTGTGTTTCGGGGTTTATACTCCCAGGTGATCAGTTCCGCACGGGCTCAAGCTAGCCACTAAGGCTTCCTCGTGGTCAGCCCTGTTACGCAGTCATTTTACTCTGCCCTGCACTTGCAGCAAACTGCCGCTTGGAATGGCCATTGGTATGAGTTGTCAGCATCGGGCAACAATTCTTCTCTTCCCAAAACGGCTGAGCAGCACCCGTGGCAAGGCTAGGGCAACCCTGCTTTCGCATTAAGATGTGGTAGATGTGGAAGAAACCTTCTTCTTCTGCCCAGGCAGGGAGAGAAACACACAAGAGGCCACAGCAGTCCGGCACGGCAAGCGCTGCAGCAGGCTTCTTTCTGTCCAAGCACAGCATAATCTGGAAAAATGTCATTGCACGTCCCAAGGCAAGAGGGACACAAACTCTGTGCAATTTTCTATCCGAATTAAGCAATCCCTAAAGTCAGCTTTGAACAGCACAGAAACATGCTGTGTTCTGAGTTAGTGGAAGGAAAGTTTTAGAGAAAATTGGGAAATTTGGAGAAAACTGAGACTTGGAGAAATGGTCATCTGGCGAGAGAAGGCATATTAAAACAAATCTGTCTTAAGAAAACACTTAGGTTGTTATGTAGGCTGGCGAAGCATCGGCTGTGAGCAGTTGCAAATTTAATGCATTTAATTTCCACACTCAGGACCATTAAATCACACTCCCTTTCATTTAAGGGAGGAAAAGAAAACCTTTTGCCTAGTGCTTAATTAGTGAAAAAGAACGTGTTGACCTTTATGCGTGCGGGATGTTGAAAAGCATGTGGCGTTGAACTTATCGATGCCTGCAAACATACATCTTTTTAAGCACCCCGCCAACATTTACACAATTCAAAATCAAGACTCGGATGAAAGCGGGCCACTTCTTTTTAACATGAACTTACACATACGTCGCACGTGTACGTCCGAACTACCCAGAAACATTGCGACCGAGTCTATTTTAATGAAAGATTGTGAAAGCAACATGTATTATTTCAGCCCACGTTATTCAAGCCTTCTCTTCCTGGAACCGGCGAAGTTCTGCCATTTGTTTCAAAGTGATCAGACCACTTATCTGCTTTTGAAGCTTTCTTGTTCTCCGATTTCTAATAAGGGGCGTAATTTTAATTTTGATGTCGGCCTCGGGTGATTCTGAACTTGAAATATGGACCTGGAAAATACCGCATTGCTTAGGAGATCCATAAATTAGCTCTTAACACCAACAGGAAACAGAGGAGATACAACTGATGGGGGAAAAGCTGTCCAGAGACCTGCAAGTTTCCACATCAGGGGCTTTCTCTCGCAACTAAGCCAGAAGGGAGGTTTAGAC
>NW_010541219.1:67530-72293 GCF_000687285.1 Phaethon lepturus | reverse complement strand
CAGCCCAGCGCAGAGCCGCGCCGGCGCGCTTCGCGCTGCTTTCATCTGCTCCCAGCCTGGCTGGCTCCACGGCCCGCAGCAGACCAGCCCCGAGACACGCTTCTTGAAATTACGCCGCGACGTCCCAACTCCTTCTCACACAGATACCCCATTTCCATCTCCGACACACCCTTCCCCTCTTTTGCCATCAGTGGCTCACCATAGCAAAACAGCTGTAAAGGATACAGCAAGTACCTGAGTTTTTGCTCAATTGAAAACAGAAGAACAGTCTAATTTTTTGCAAGTGGTTAGTGGAAGTTGCGAACCTGAATATTAGACACTGATGATGTAGCAGGTGAGGCAAAACTGAGCAGACACATATGCGCAGCCAGTTGTATTTGACGCTGGTTAGAATCAAACTTTAGGCACCTTAACATTCAAAGCACAGACGCATTCACTTTTCCATCTTCCCTTGAAGTGATAACTGTTCAGGTTGCAGCCTGCAGAGCCCTCAGCATGACATACATCTCTTCCTAGATAAAAAGGCCTCCGGCTTCCACAGATGCACCCCTATCCAATTAACCAACAGTTTGTTTGCAAAACCATCAATCCACAGGACCTCCTTACGGTCGTGGGTTTTGTCATTCTGTCTCCACTCTCCAAATTCCCTCCCAGAGGCAGCCTAAAACATTCTGTCACAAAGCAATAAGGATGAATTACTGGGTGGACGTTGCCAATACAGCTTTGCATTAATTATTCATAATCATGGCAAAAATATTTCCCACATTCATAACTTAGTAAATTACTAATTTAGGTGCACATTAGTCTGAAGATTATGATTCACATAGCAAGCCTGCGTGCTGTAACACTTAATCACTCCTTGAAAGTTAAGGCACCTGTCCCATGAAGATTACAAGAGCAACATCTAAACTTCAACAAGTTTATAGCTAAGTAGCACGATTAATCAGTATTCTCACCAGAACAGTTTGATCCATCTTTGTCATCTCTGCCTAGCAGTGTCATTTAATTGCTTTCCACCGCTAGCTTCTCATTGGGCCAGCTTCATTAGAAGAATGGTTTATGTAAGCAGCTTTCCTAAACATTAATTTTTACAAAGCCTCAAGTTAGACAGGAATAAATGAAGATTCACCAATATCACACAGGCTGTAATTGCTATGTCAGAGTAAGGGTGTATAATTTTTAATCCAGGGGAGCACAGTATTTATTAATATGCAGATTCGAAAGGTAGAAGTTAAGCAGCATTTATTTACATCATCTGGTATTCTCAAATATACCTGGTGAAAATCTGAACTGCTGCTAAAGTAGATGGAAACATTCAGGGTCTACCAAAGTTAGATCAGAAGCCTAATGCAGTAACCTGTGGATTCTTTCCCTCCCAACACCATGTAAGGGGTTTGTCATGTATTAGCTGGTAGGAAAGTTTGTTAACTGTAAGACAGCAGCAAAAGGCAAACAAGTCCCTACTACACAATACGTATTTCATAAAAATCCAAATTCCGCGCCCTCCCCCCCATGAGAAAATACTACCATCTTTTCATACATGAAGACAATCAGGCTTTTGCTATTTCAGAGGCAGGGTTAGACAAGTCGTATGTCCGTAACACTATGGACCTACATTATGATTTTCATCATGATGTAAGAAAGAAATTCTTCTACAGTCAGAACAATCATTCACTGGAACTACCTCCCCAGGGATGTAGCAGAGACACCATCACTGGCAGTTTTCAAGACACAACTGGCAAGGGGCTAGATAATCTCGTCTAGGCGCCTCTTCCTACACAAGGTTGGCACAGATGACCTCTTAAGGTCTCTTCCAACCTGGGCTGTTCTGTGACAATTCTGTGAGTTCTGGCCCAGTGTCCACAGCATGATCCAAGAGCCAAAAGGCACCTTTTTTAAAAACAAACAAACAAACAAACAAAAACCAAAAAAACTAGCTTATCACTAGGACACTTCCCCTGGCATCTGGCCAAGTCCTCCTTGCAGTAACTCCCCCACATCACTTCTCACCCCTCAACAAGGGGAATGGAGCAGATCATCACCTGCTGCTCTACAGATCTCTCCTGCATCTGGAAGCTTGATGCTCCAAGCCTCCCACTTTAATTTTATCTTTGTAAGCCTTTCAAGCGCTCCAACATCACACTTCATCTACCTGTGATCACTCCTTGCTTTCCTCCAGGCTGCTTTTGCCTGCTTTGCAACCTGCTGTAAGAGTGGAGCCTGCACCAGCTGCCATACTCCAGGCTGCGCCTGGCAGCGTAACAAGCAGAGTGGGAGGATGACTCCTCCTTTCTTGCGGAAAAATGTATCTCCCTCCTACGTCCTAGAAGTGTTAATATTTTTCAGGAAAGCTTGACATTGCTGGCATTGAGGATCAAGTTAACAGAGCATGGTAACTCCCAGCATTCTCTTCCGAAGGGCTGCTCTGTACCCTGCGTCCGCGTAGACGTTCTTACAATTCTACCTGTTGAACGGCTGGATCTGCTGTACCAGTAAGACTGCATGCTTTTGGGGAGGGGCATTCTGTAATTCATCAACTTTGCTGGGAATTCTGTTCCCTCAGAGTTTGGTATCACATGCTGATTTGGTAAGTATACTCTCTGTTCCTTCATTCAAGTCAGTCACCAAAAAAAACCACGCACCCACAAAACAAAAAACAAACAAACCAAAACAAACAAACAAACCCCCAAAAAACACAAAAAAACCCACACCAACCAGTACCAGACCCAGGCCAGAATGCTGAGGAACTCCGGTCGGTACACCCACCCTCTCACAGTTGGCCATTTACAACTATTCCCTGAATACAGTTTTCCTGCCACTCACGCACCACCAGTAGCTGTTCTTACTAAGTCCCCTCACAAAATACAAAATACAGCAGGGAGCCTCTGATTTGTTGTTATGTACAACGGCAGATCTGCCGGAGCTGCCTCTACTAGCGCCGGTTTAAGTCTGTGCCAATCGCCCGTGGTGCAGTTTACCCGCGCGATGTTAAGGAGTGGAAGAAATGCAGCGGTCTGGTGAGAGCACACTCCGTCTGTACCAGGCAGAACGCTTCCACAGCTTCGGTAATTGATTGCCTTTGCAACAATCACACCCCGCCAGCTTCATTTTTCAGGAAAAAAAAAATCAGATTGGGGCAGACGGGAGCAGATCAAAACAGACTGCATAGAGCAGCCACAGCCTAATGGTGAACTGGGAACACTGAGCAAACGTAAGAAGCCCGTGTGCCTCGTGTCTGCTCTTTCATCGCAGTTTTGAAGTGCTGGTGTAAATGCGCTTCTATCTGTTCTGACAGCTGACGGTAACCTACCACCTCTGCAATAGCTGTACTCGCTGGGTGAATGCTTCAGTTATGGAGTGCAGGTTTGCACAAAACGGAGGAAGTTGCAGAGATGGGTGTGGGCTACTTTGCTCACAGAAAGCAAGGAGATGCAAACATAGCGGGTCCCCTTGAGCCACAGCTGCTCCAGCAGCCCACAGCTCATCCCTCGCATGGTCATCAACGCTGTGCCCCAACAAAAACAACCACGCTCAGAAACGCCCTTCCATCCATAACCATCTTTGGATGAACGTGGAATAAATTTTCCACTTAGGAGCAGATGATACAGAAAGCAGTTTCGATAAAGAAAAATTAAAAGTTTTTAATGAACCTTTTCACGTAGATCAAAATATTTTCTGGGGCAGTGAGGCAAAACGGGAATCAAGATAAAAACTGCTGAGTAGCCAGTCCATTCAGAATCAGTTCACGTCTATTCTTTCCACTGCACAGTTGTTAGACACTGGCTATACACCCATGGCCTCGTCTTTCTAAGGAGTGATGAAACAATTTCCATCTTAAATGTTCATTTTAGGTTTAATTTTATTAATGGAGCATAGCAGTGAACATAGCAATGAGTATCAGTCAAATTGTCCTGTATTTTCACTCTGAATGATCTTATTTAGGGTTGAGGGGAAGGGTTGCACTTGTAGCACTGACTTTAGTGATTAAATGTAATCAATTAATTCTTTCTTTACATGGCAGGCTAAACATACTGTTTTCATCTCTTCAATTTTATACAGCTAAACCAAATGAATGGTTCTTTGCCACAAAATTATTCCAGCTTTACCATTTGGACCTGCCCTTTTTAAAAAGGAATGCATTATGGATCTGCGATTTCATTACTAGAAATGATCTATCTCCTAGCAAAAAGAAATAAAAAGCTTCCAACAATTCACAGGAAAAAAAAAAGTGATTATTAAGATGGTAGGTTATCACTGAATGTACCAAGCAGAAATAACTAATGCTTTTTTCTCTTTGTGAATAATGTGTAGCTGTAATAAGAGTTACGCTTTCAAGCAATCACTGTGCCATGCAGCCAAGGAGATATATCCAGAAAGCAAAGCGCATTATAGAAGTCTCTCCCCATCACAATGCTCTTCCCAAAAAGAATGATTCAGGCATTGAAGCAAATACAGGCCCAGGGGGGAAGACAACCTCCCCTCAGTCCTTCCCATCAGTTTCTTCTGCTTTCTCCACGCCAGTGGACAAAAATCCCACATCTAGTACTTCATTAAGATATGGAAGCTTTCGCTCATACGAAATTTGTTTTTATTGTTTACTGACTTGTTTTTTTTATGTTTTTCATTGTGCTACGGGTGCCTTTGCTGAGTATGCAATATAGCTTGTTAATAGAAAACTTGAGGCTAAACCACGCTCCACTGAACGGGTTTTCCTCACGCTGTTGCTATTTCTATTCTCATTTCCTTCTCACACTTCCCATCAC
>NW_010541219.1:41091-67499 GCF_000687285.1 Phaethon lepturus | reverse complement strand
AGGAATGAGGAGGAGTATTAAAATACCTTTCAGGAATGGTGCCCCTTACAGAATGCCAGCTGGCAGTTCCTGCTCTTAGTGCGTACGTCAGGGTTTACTTCTACTCTAATTATTTATTGGGACCTACTGTATTTATACAAAAAATCTGCTAGGCAAATAAGCCTGGGACACTACTAGTGCTCCGACACATTTCTTGTCGTCTTACAATAAGCAGTGAAAATCCTCCACAAAGGTTGAAGATAAGTAAGAGTTACCTACAAACCTACCTACCCAAAACCTACAGATGCTGCACGGACAGAGATCTCCCTGATCTGTGCCAACACTTCCAGACAAGCTCCAGCACCATCTTCCCTTGCCACCCAGGGGCAAATGGGAGCCCAGGACGCATCTCACCCGTGGGCAAGTGTCTTCAGAGGATTTCCAGCACCAGGAAAACACCAGGTTTCCTTCCAGGAACACCTGTCTTAAAACTGGCCCAGAGACCTCTCTGGGCACAGGAGCAGAACAGGCTCCCACGGCAGTATTGCTGCTACAGCAGAGCCGCAGAGTCCGTGTTCACCTAGCAGAACCATGAACAAGAAGCATTACCTATCCCTCAGCTAGTGTTGTCTTTGAAGAAGAGAACCTTCATATAAAAAGGTAAAAGAAAATCCTCAAAATTTGTTCGTTTTGTTTCCAGGGCATGCCATTAAAAAAAGTACAGCAATACCGCAAACTGAATGTTTGAATCCAAGCATGTTCAAAGAAGTAGGCTACCAGCATTTCTTTCATTCTTTTTCATTTAAATTGAAAAAAACGGTTTGCTGCATACATGCTGTTCACTTCAAAAAAACATTCTTAATCCATTAATAAATACCAGCCTAAAAGGAATCATGTACAAGTAAATTTTTAATGCATTTGCCAAAACAGCAACCAGCAGATGGGCAGGACGGAATTAACTGTGTGAATCCTGCCCACTGGTATCTTTGCAAAGTGTGAAAATTGATAGCAGAAAGGAAAAGTACTATTAGAAGGCAGAAAGTTTTGGGGGGTTTTTTGTTTTGAATAAATGGAATTGGTTTTTTTGCACTCCAGATTAGGGGTTCTAAAAAAATTAGTCTTGTCTTAAATCACCTTGCAGCTGTACAATAAAAAAAAAAAAAAATCAAACTGTATTTGTAGCTATTGATTGTATCAAAAGGGTAATGATGGTATCAAAATGGTAATGTAAGGGAAGAAAAAACTTGTATCTTCACATAATGTCTCTGGTTTCGGTGACTATTTCTAGTAGATTTGAACTAGACTATTCTGAGTATCATACCAAGCTGAAATAAAATATCTATATGAAAACTGGCTTAGCAGGTTCGTAACTGATAATTACCTAGAAATGTGGTTTCCACTTTTGGTAAAACTCCTCCCAACTCAGCCCGGGCTCTGACAGCTTTTTGCATCGCCTTCGTTGTCTCCAATCATCCATGCAACAGACATCGGAAATCTGAGTAGTAAAGGAAGGTTCCCTCTAATAAAGACAACTGCCTGCAGGAAAACTTCATCCTTCCCCACACCTTAGCATGTTTATTTACAGGAAGCTCATTAACTTTCCAGCATAGACCAGCTTCTATCCTAATCACTAACAGCCCTGGCAATTAAGTCTACTTCGATAGCCACCCTCTGGAGTGTAACTGGAAGAGCTTTGGCAAGATTCCTTTCAATCCCTTTTTCTGAAGTATCAACTTTCCAGCAGATACCCCATTACCCGTGAATCCTTACCCTGAAAGAAAGGGAGTTTGAGATGTGTCCCCTCATCCTCTGAATTTTGAGAGCTGTGGTGACTTTCAGCAAGTTTGGTGTTTATAACAAAACCAAAGACAATTCCATTAGCCTTGTTTCTGTTACTGAAGTGTCACAGACCTGCAATATCCTGTCCCACATGTCATGCTCTGATTTAGGGCAAAAAAAAGTCCCCCTAACTGGGTACATAATTGATTGAGTTACTACGGTGCACGCTCAAAAGGCAGCAAACATCGGTTCAACTCTCACTGTTGGTCGAAAGAACAATAAAAAAAAGGGAAGCTTGTGAGTTAGAAGAGGAATAGAAAACAAATCAGCATGTCATCACTCAGCTCAGCCCTCCTCTCAAATACCATGCACAGGTCCAGCCTCTCTTGCTGAAAATAAGCGTACTGTGTATTTGTAAGCAAGCCAGCAGCTTCAGGGGGCTCAGCCCGTTAAGCAGCAGAGGTGCCAGGCAAGCCCGGCCGCCGGGGGACAGCACTGTATGAGAGGGCTGCAGCCGCTGCTAAATAAAACGCATCTTGACACCAAGAATCTGTCCTTTACAGCCCTGGGAAAACACTGCACCAGAGATATGACCTATTTAACTAGAAAAAAACAGGGACTTTCACCCTAGCCCTTAAGGATCTTCAGCTTAGAAAGGGAACAGGAACCTTAATTAATTTATTTACCAAAGTTGGGCGCTTTTTTCTTCAAGCAGATACAGTCTCTGTCATGAAACTACAGCGAACCCCTTTCCCCTCAGGCAAAGCCTTCACTGGGCTCTTGCTTCCCTCCTGCTCCTTCTCAGGACTTTGCTGATGCAAAACCGTCACCTCCATGACTTTACCATGCTCACACCCCGTCACTCCCGCCCCAGGCCTGACAGAGCCGACAGCCGACCTGCAGCACCTCCCTGCATCGGGGCTGGAGCGGCCAGTGCCCCACAAGGGGCTGTGGGAACCCCCCCTCTGCCACTCCGCATGAGACTTGGCTTTGCTTCAGGCAGGCACCTTCATCTGATATATCCTCTCCTTCACAGAATAATTAAAATGTTAATCTAGCCAAAATCTTACCGTACATACAAAAGCTGTTTGACTGTCACCGATTGTATTTATTTCTCCTGCAACCCAATAAGCAAAGTACTTACCCTCTTTTCTTTGTGATCATTATTTGAACTGCATTCAGCTTCAATATAGCTTGAATTTAATTTAGATTTTGCTTAACTGATTTTTATTCTATTATCTTTTGTTCTCTGGGCAAGTATATATTTAATCTTGAGAGTAAAATTGTTATAATTAAATCTGTGTTTTTAAAGGTAATATAAATTAGAGGGTAGAGATGAAGTAATATGTAGTAGCTTGTATGGAATTATACAGATGGAATAATAACTCACTTGTACGAACGGTGCACCATGACAGAGATTAGTTGTTACAAAAAAAAAAAAGAGAGGTATTTGTTATTCATATTTTAGTACCCATCGAAGTACTACATGATGCTTAAATACATTACAAAAGCCTCTGCAGAAATACAAGTCTGTTAAAGACTCATTCAGAAATGTCAGCTTTTCAGCTCAAACTGAAGAAACCCAGGCAGTTTTGAGCAGTGATCTCCCTGCCTAGCTCCCCGAGATGATGGCCAAGGTGATGCCTGTCACATGAAGGCAGAGAAAACCCTTTAGCCTCTTTTTACCTCACTGTGACACACAAGTTTAATAAACAAAAAAGATGGGTTCAGAATAGGAGGATAGAAATCTCAAGAAAATGACCACGTCCCAAAATTTCCTGCATGTCTTGGGTTTGGGGCACCAGGTATGAACAGCTTTGGTTTGTCCTGGAACCCAAAAGGCCACTTTTTACTTTGAAATTCTGCACCTATTTATCTCCTAGGTACAATTATGTGAAGATCTTTGCAGCACAAAATGATGAACAAAAGCCCAGCAGATTCCCTCTCCCTTTTTAATACAAATGATGTTCACATTTCTAATTCCCTCTGCATTCTTGACAAGCCCATGAGAATGAGACAAGCGTATGTGGCCCTGGAGTACTACGACAGGCAATTTAGCTTCTGAAATGCCTAAGTCTTACGGTATTCGCATGCGTTTTTCTTTATATAGCATATGTGAATGCCATGTGATTTGTATATTTCACAAGTTAAATTATGTCCCTAATTGATACTTCATAATAAAATGCCTGAAGGAGACCAGGCTGTTCTGATATGCAAGCAATTTTAGATTTAAATTAAGTTAGAGATTGATTTCGATTTCTAAAGTGTTTTTGAAATTTAACACGTGAAATACAGAGCTGTTTTCAAAAAGGGACACAAAAGATGGGAATGCAAACTGTTCGATCAGGCAGTTGATGTTTAGACAGCAGAAATACTGCACATGTGAAAATATTTTTCATTTATGTTACTGTCCACTTGATTTGAAAGAAAGAAGAGTACGTGGACATTTTAACTCTGCTATCTGAGTGCATCAGAGCTCCATCCACAAAGGAATATCTGCCTATTAAAAAAAAAACACAAACAGTACTCTTTTTAATAATAATAAAAAAAAATATACTAGTGCTTTTTTGCAGGGCACTGGCATCAGGCCCCAAGCAGTTTTTCTTCAGGTGACAATTGTAATGTCCACTTCTGTTATTTCTTTGGATATTTTAAACTGGTGGGTAGAGTTTCATTTGCTGCTATTTTATTTAGCTCTGATACTTCTTGTTTTATAATCAAAAGCTGTAATCTTTCTAAACATACGAAAAAGTTGTAAGTTATGAAATAAAGAACATAAGGTGGTTTTGCACCACTTTGTAGCACATATTGTAATAACCAAGAGATAAAGAAATAATGTTACTCTGAAATTAAATGGAAGACACTGGTTTCCTTTGAAGGCCACTGTCAGGAGGCAGGGCAGTCTCCTTTTTAACAATTTATACTTGTATAAATTCCATAGCACAGGTGCTCTGTTCCCAAATAAAGAACATTTTAGACCCACAAACTCAAGACGAGAATCAAGTTGGCTTTCTTTTAGTTTTCAAGCTCAAGTAGTTCCTAAAAACAGTGAAGAAATTTTAAGGCATCTTACATCTAATGCTGCTGAGAATGAAAAAGCTTAAAAAGAGAAGAGTGAAGAATGATTTGGCCTATCCTGTTCCGCTCTGGAAGAATAATAAGAAAAAAAAATCAGCAAGGTTAACTTGTTGAAGAAGAAAAAGGTTTATTGGTAAATAAACCACCTGCCTTCGGATTCTGCCTGCCACAGGAAGATTGCAGTGGCTGTTTCTTCCAAGGCCTTTTCCAGGATAAAAGTTTACAATTACTGATCTTTTTTTGGCCCCTCCGTTCTTCTCAGGAAGATCTCATTTCTTTTCATTTATACGACTCTGCTCTGAGCTGCTGCTGCTGCCTCCACCACTATCTCTAACCTAAGCTCCAGAAGTCTCCACTCCGTAAAGTATCTCTGATGAAAGGCACAAGTGTGTTCGCTGGGGAAATACCGTAGTGTCAAGGATGTCTGATCTCCGCTTACAACAGCTGTACAAGAGCAATGCCTCTCAACCGAGAGACATCTGGGTTGAACAGATAGGGGAGCGAGGGGACAGGAAAGAAGGAAGGACAGACCTGCCTAGGATAAGATTTAGAGACTAAAGGATCTGCGGTATAATACAAAGCAAACAAATTCAATTTAATAAAACATCCTCCCTACAAGGTATCACCTAGCACTTCACAGAGAGATAAAAGACCAAGATAATGATTTAGAGAATTGGATACTGTGACTCATAAAAGCAAAACAGGAAAGTACACAAATAAAGTTGAAGTAGTTCAGATAAAGGAAAACTGCTGAATTTAAAAGCATCTAGAGTACAAGCATATGTTCTTATAGAACTGCTACAACCAGAGGAAAAAAATGAACCTCAAACGATTAAAGGCTCATTTAAGCATCTAAAGCCCTAGTGTTTATCAAAGCATCTCTGTACTAAGAATTTCAGGCTGACAGAACCTCATTTAACCTGGTGGAATTGAAACTGCAGAAAAATCTCTCCTTTTCAAGGTTTCTCATCCCCCCAATACCTCTCTCTGCCTTGGGCTAAACTTTAAATAGAGATTTAAAAAAAACCCCACACCTACAAGCTTTTGTAAAGAAAAAAAAAACCTTTCAGTTTGAATCAAATAAGTATTGGATTAGATACGTTCTTATTTAGAGACTATTTTGTCAATTCTTTGTTAAAATAAGAGAGTGCAAAAAAACAAAAGGCATGAATCAATAAAGTCAACAACAAACATAAGGAGAGATCTGAAGGCACAACTGCCTCATGATTTCTGGATGCACAAAAGTAATAGCTCCATCTACCTGCAAAATTTAAGTTAAAAACCGTGACCACACCACAGTTTTAATGACGACTTCTAGCTACTAGGAACCAAAGTGGCGGAGGGGACAGGAAGAAGCTCAAGAGCAGAGTAAAGGAGCAGGCAGGAGCAAGGTCGAGCACCACGGCGTGCAGCGACACAGCTTGAGAGGGCCTCAGGCAGGGTCTGCCTGGGTAGCCCGAAAGCCCGAGAAGCAGCAGAGCTGCCAGTGCCGCGACGCTGCCCCAGGAAGCACGAGTACATCGTTGTAAAACAGCAGTACCGGAGGAGAGTGCGAGCTGCTGCTTGCGGAGTCTGTTCAGGGCCGCCGGTTTCCTCTGCAACATCGGGAATCACAAAGGCACCAGCAGAAAGAAGCTGAAGGACACCTGTGCACACACACCTTTCAAAGGGCAGGTGGGCAACACCTCAGGGCAGGGAAACGTAGGAGAAACGACCGACACAGCCTTGACTACCTACACTTTCTGCCAGTGACAGTGAAGACCTGCAAAAGGAGAGCTGAGGGGAAGCAGTGGCAGGATCATAAATACAGGGCAAATGATTGATTCTTTCTTCCAGATGGGAGATTTTATCCTGAAAACAGAAAGTATGGGGGAGTCACGGAGCTGACAGTCCGGATGGGCAGGTCAGTGACTACAAGGTAGTTAAGACAGTGACTGATGGCAGCACAGCAGGGTATCACCTGAGCAAGCCCTATTACCACTTTTAAAACTAAACCCGTGACAGATGCCAGAAGAGACAGAAGTGTGGCACAAGTCGCTGCAATTCTGGCAAGTAAGGCTCCCAAAAGGTGAGGATGCGGCTGCTCATGTGCCCAAGCGACAATGGTCACTGGTCTGCCCATATCCATACCCCCCTCAGTACAGAAGGCGCAGCCCTGCTGCACCTTGCAAAGACGCGGCAGCCCTGCCCAGATTATCACCTTCGCCTTGCTAAGACTTCTCACTCATCCCTTTTCTCTCCCTGGCACGCAACTCTGTCAAAAACTGATCCAAACAGACTTCATTCCAAGCCAGAGCGCCTGTGGATTTCGTTTCCTATGATGCTTATCTTAATTATTGTGCTGTTACTGTGAATTAGGGTCTGCGTTTCTTCAGTTCAGCTCTACGTCGCCATAAACTACATCTGCTGAAAAAGACCATCTCCTCACGCTGGACCCGCTCACCTTTCTACAGCAGCTGCCAGCAGGTATTCCCAGGGGCCCTCTCCTTTTATGTGGAAGTCCCTTAGCCTGCCTGCTTTGAAGCAACAAGTGCAGCTGCATGACCCACAACTCCCAAGCGATCCATTGCCGTTTGTTTGGTTTTAACCTATTTCAGCCAAGGAATTAATTTGAAGGTTAGGAATAGATTAAACGATCTTTCCGGGATCCTCTTCCGTGTGAGCATTGCACTTCAATATTCATCTCGTGAATCAAAGGTCAGAACACATTAGAGACCCGATGGAGTAACACTACAGATATTTCTTTCAAAAGCACACTGTTACTACCAAGAAGAAAATGACACAAGAATTTAGGTGTTTCAGTTCTTACAGAACTGCTACAGTACAAATTCTTCCGTAAGAACTTTCAGGAATATTTTTTGCTATTGAATCGTGAAAAAAAAACAGCTGGGGAGAAAATGTATGCATTGGATCTACTTTTCTTCAAAGCGGGACAAAACATTGCTCATACTTTGCAAGCACAGTAGCCTCATGATACTTTGCATCAGCTCAAGCTGCTGTGTATACTAAAATGATCTATGTTGAAAGCTTCTAAAATTATTTCCACAGCTAGATACTGCATGGCTTTTTTTAAGGCTTAAAACTATTTCCTTACATTTTTATAGATTGGGAATCATCCATCAAGTTGAATATGTTCTGGCATTTTCATTTTTAGAGTACTCAAAAATATTCTGAACATGCCAAAAGTCACACTTGCAATTAAAGGGCCTAATTAGCTCCAAATAAACAGGAAATTCCTAAGACATTGTACAATAAGAACTTAAAATATTTGTGAGGTTAGATTGCAGATCCAATTAATTTGGTATTCCATGAAAAAACATGAGTTAACCATACTTACTGAGCAACAGCTCCAGCTGTGAAATAATTTTATTTTAATAAAGTAGATATAGTACATAACTACAAAACATGCAGTAAAGGTGTAACGGCCATAATACAGCTGAGCAAATATTTAAATAATGTGAAATCTTAGCGTGAATTAAAATTAAAATCTTTTAGCGTGAAAGGGGATAAAAGAAGGAAGGTGAACATTTACAAGAAGTACAAACCAGGAAAACTCACAATTTAACTTTGAAATCACAGCAGAGAAGTGTAATTCAGACGGAAAACCACACAGCTGGCCCACAAACAGTGAGAACAGGTAGCTGTTGTAATGCTTCAGCACCTGATCGGAATGATTAGCAGCCTGAAGACTAGCTTGCTTTTACAACTTTTTTCTGCTCCAAAAATAGATATTTTCCCAGGACAATTATTAATTCTGAATAGTAAGTCTTGGAAGTGAAAGAACAGTCATTACTTTCTACATAGAAATGTGGGTTTCAGAGCCCCGAATTTCAGTTTTAAAGATGGCAAATTAGCTATGTTGAAATAATGCATTTTCCTGAAAGCTCCTGCTATACTCCTATGCCCTGAGACTCCTCCACAGAAGCGCATGGCGTCTGCATGACGGCAGACAGTGACAAATGTTGGCTGATGAATGCAAAAGTCCAAATCTAACTTGCTCACTCAGGCCGAACTATTAAACACAGAAGGATCATTAGTGAGTTTTCTGTTAGGACGAGACAGATATCTGAGGTGATACTCGAAAGAATCAAGGGAGCCAAGTTTCCTTGAAGTCAGTGAATGGGGGCTCAAAACTATGCCAACAGCTGGACTTCAGAAGTACTGCACATACTTATCTAGGTGCAAAGCAGCACCAACAATCCAAATTAAATTACAAGAGCAAGAAAATTTGGAGTGAATTAGAGACTGTTGAACATCTTCCTGATGTGTTGTAACAGCTCATATCAGGCTTATTTTTGGCGCAAGGTTTAACAGTACCTCCATTAACCTACTGCAGCCATTAGAGTTTTATTCTGTTAATTCACAGTAACTGATGCTGGCTTGATTACTGATTGAAAATATTTTTGAAAAGCAGAAGCTACGCTGCAGTACTCACTTTCCCAACAGTAAGATAAATTGTCATTCAAATTTTGTACATGGAGCAAGAGACAATCAGTCAATACTCAAGAATGGACTGCTTAAATGCCTTCAAAATTAAATTACATTGCAGCTCAATACAATTTAAAATGTCAAAGAAATCAGAGGCTCTTACAGATTTTAATTAAAGCAATCTCTATGTTCAGTCCTTCCCTCTTTCCCATCCTGCTTCTACTATTCCTTTAATGTTTATTCACTGCTCTGCATAAAACAATAAAAACAACAAAATTTACTTCTCATTATTTATAGTAACACAGGTCTTAAAAATACAAGGACAACATTCCCCATCCTAAATAAATGACTGTTCTGGACAATGATATTTCAGAAACCCAGGCATGCCCATAGTGTAATTTTATGGATAAATTGCCATTGAAATAACCAGCTCAAATGCATGCAAAGTCTCAGTCACAGGCTAAAAAGCAGTTTAATGTCCTTTAAATAATCTCAGGGGAAAAAAAAGTGTCAATGGACAAAGGAGCTGATAGAAGTTGGATAAAAGAACAGCTTTCCACTGCAGACTTCCACGCCACCTTGTTTAAGCGTAATGGCTTTTACAAGTCCTCAGCCAGTTTAACTAAGCCATTGACAAGTGACTGTCAAGAGACAGCGGGACTGAGGGAGCCTCCAGAACTCTCTCTCACGAGACAATACCCGAACCTCGCCCCCGCAACACGAGCGGCAGCGTACTATAGATGACTCCAAGTGATGCAGCAGTGAACAGTTCGGAGTTCTTACCCCCAGCCTCTGAGGGCAGAGAGCACTCAAAGCACACTGCCGGGAGCGGAGTGATGCTCTCACATCTGCCAAGAGCTGCAAGTTAACTCAGCAAACAGCTGCAGGGCTACCAAGGCATGAAAGGGACGGTGCATGGGCCAAACAAGCCAGGAGAAACGGCTTCCCCATCCAACCCCACGCAGTGGCTGCAAGAAACCAGAAGGTCCCACAGAGCTGTGCTGCACCCCAGAGCAGAGCAAACAGAAACCCCTGCTGCCACCACCTCACGGTCACAAGGCCAGCAGCCGCAGCCTGGCTACCTTCACCCAGATTTACACAACTCGCTTCAACAGAGCCAAGATTTTGCCTCATCTCCACACCAGCTTCTCTCTCCCAACAAAAGTATCTTTCTATTGCTGTACCACAACAATCCTGCCAGCAGGAGAAAACAAAACAAAACAAAACATAGCTATATACATAAAGAGAAAGACCAAACCTCCCTTTTAAGCCTTCCCCTTACCTTACATCCCAGGAAACCATGAGGCAGCGGGGCGAACGGAACCGCCAGGCCGGCCAGAGCTGCGGGCGAGGAGTGCAGTGGCTCTCCCGGCCCCGGGCAGGGCGCTGGGCACCCAGGGGAGGCTCCTCAGGGCAATTCAGCGCCATCGGGGCCCTGCCGGGAGCTTCCAGGCTTTTCTGTTCAGCTAATCTCGGCCCCTCCGGTTGGAAACGGGCCAGCAAGAATACCCGGTGGCTGATAGTGCCGAAGTCTGCTCCCGAAAGCCGGATCAGTCAGAAGTAATGCATTTTCTCTGACGAATTTCACATCTTGTTCCATTTACTGATTGTTATCTTTTAACATATTCACAAATTAATTCATTACCCAGAATTTTTCTTCTGACCATTTCTGGGTTTTTTTTTCCCCTAACTTGTTCTAATTCCACAGGTGACAAACAGTCATGATTGCAAACTTTGTTATCTGCACTCTGCAAAAATACTGAAATACGTATTTTAACAGCTGTTCAAGAGACACTGGATAGCAGGGAGGTCTATCACCAGAAGCCTTAAGGATATCAAATTTATTTCACAGTCAACAAAATGATAATAAATCGAATTAGAAATTAAATATTTTTTATAGTCTGCAGGCCACTTTACAGTACATGTAGCCTGCACCATTAACATGTATTTGCAGAATTTGCGCAACTGCATTGCTTCCTCAGTAAGAATTCAGATTTCTGCTACAGTGTATTTAGTTTTTTTACATTGCCTGCCACATTATGAATCCTTTAAAAAGCAAAGTAATCTTTCTTTCCTTCAGTTCAGGAGGTTTTGCTGGTTACTGTTGGCTGAATGATAAGCATTTCTTGCTGTAGAAAAAATTCTTGGGTTTTCACAGTTTCTGACTGAGGAGACATATCTAATTAGGAGCTATCATGTGCCATAGCTTACTCAACCTCTCATTAACATTCCTATCATCATATTATCACAAACAGAGTTCTTTTTCATGTGGAATAATCCAAGGGAAAAAAAATCAGATGCAAGACTGCATTGCAGTGCTCTCCTCTTTTCACCCAGCATGTTAAGAGTAAAGCATTACTAACTGTTGTAGTAACAAAAAACTCTGTTACCAGCATTATTGACAGTCTTGAGCAGGACGCGTCACTCCCTTGAAATTACAACCACCTTTAAAACCTTTGATAATTTCTGGTTTCATTCTGGGTGACTCCAGTCATGATAAGCGGAAGACACTAGCGGAATAGACTCTTCCCCATTCATAAAGCCCTTTTTATTCTTTTTAGGCTATAGAAAGCCCGACAGAAAGAGGAGTTTCTACCACTGTTGCTGTAGGGTACTCCCTTGCTTATCTCCATAGCAATACTGCAGCAGAAAGAGCTAGCAGACAGAAAAGGTGTCTGATAACAGCTTAACTGCCCTCACATGCAGTCCCAGTGCTATGAAATACACCCAGACAGCTTCACCAACCCCAGAAGCCTGGAAACAAGCCCCTGTCTAACAAAACACCGGTAGTGGCCTCCCTACTGCTTGTCCCGGAGATAGGCTTGGGGCAGGCTCAGTTGGTAGGTTCAGTTTCAGTCCAGATTGTTCCCTTTCCCCCCAGTCCCCTTCCCTCTCCAGCCGCCTCCGGCCCCCGCCATTTGACAGGTGGATGCAGCCCTGTCCCCTGGCACCTTTCCTGCTCAAAACAGAGGCTCAGTTATATAATCTCTTGAAGTAGACTAAAACCGAAGGAGTTTGGTTAAAGCCTCAACGCACTCCCACATTTCAGCCTTTATAAGGAGGGGCAGGGCTCCAGGAGAAGGAGCCAAGCCCTTCTCCTGCTATGGAGATGACATCAGGAGAGCAAGAAAGGATGAAAAAAGAGCTCTGAGTCCTTCCTCCACGTGTTTTATCTGATGTCCCCTCTAACAAACAACTGAAACAGCCTTGTGACCCAGGACCAAACAAACATCTTCACCCCTGCACTGTATTATTGCCCGCCTTGCGCAGTGACTGTCAGTTATCAGTTGGGCAGGGACGGACGCTTGTGAGGGCAACAGGAGGCAAGCTCTTCAAGGCAAGGGGTTATACAGTGTATAAACATGAGAAAGGCATTTATTTACTCACAGCAGCATTTTGGTGGATGGGAGAAATGGAAGAAAAAAACCCTGAATCCTCCTAAGTAGTTATATACGTGACATGTTGCCCCCAAATTTCAAAGGAATCTAATCTTTTGTGGTCCTGAAATACATCAGCTGACATTTCTTGCTATTACTGGCTTTAGTTTAGACCTATGTCTTTATTTAAGCAGTGGATCAGCCAGACGCCTGCATGCTGGAAAATCATATGCCAGTATTGATTTTCTTAGCAGTAATAATTCACCAGCAGTAGGCAGCAGTAACAATGCTTTGAAAGCTGGTTCCATAATGGCATTTTAACATTTTGGGACATTTTGTGTAATGAAAAATTCAGAAACTACAGTCATACATTTACCTGCTTAAATAAAAGCTTTGTCTAATTGAGTTTTAGTTGTAAGGATACTATGCTGGCACTTTGGCTCAGAAGTTCCTCTCTCAGGTGCAGAAGGAAGAACTCCACGATTTGAACAAGAGCAAGCAAAAATGCTATGGGGAAGGCAACTCTTCTCATGTAATGTACGAGCACATGGCTCAAGTGAGAACACAGCTTGTGTGGGTTTCTGTACAACACAGCTTGCTTTCTTCACATACCACAGCCAAGAAAAGATGGCTTAAGAAAACAAAAAGTTTGACGTACCATAGCTTCAAGCACAAGGCAGAACCAGGGCTGGAGTTCAAGTCTGGACTCAGTTCTTGTTAAACTGCAGGAAAAGATGGCAAACACCCTTCAAACTCCACCAGTCCTGCGTAATGTCCACCACCTGCTGCTGAGCGCTGCTGAGAGCAATACTCTAATAGCATCCAAGCCGCTGTGCAACCTGGCTGTGAGTCACGCAGGGGTACATCTCAGTCCTGGGACTTGGACCCCGACCTTCCCTCCTCGTACAAAGCTGGACATCATCTCAGAACTTATCCTAGTCAAAAGCATTTAAGAAAAAGTCAGAGCTGTGGAAAATAAGGTTTAGTGATTAACTCACTTTTTCTGACTGCTGGTTTTAGCTGGGATAGTTAGTTTTCTTCCTAGCAGCTGGTATGGGGCTCTGGTTTGGATTTGTGTTGATAACCCACAGGTGTTTTCGTTACTGCTGAGCAGCGCTTACACAGAGTCAAGGCCATTTCTGCCTCGCACCAGCGAGCAGGCTGGGGGTGCACAAGAAGCTGGGAGGGGACACAGCCGGGACAGCTGACCCCGACTGACCACAGGGATGTTCCATACCATACGGTGTCACGCTCAGCATATAAAGCAGGAGGGAGGGGGGGACATTCAGAGTGATGGAGCTTTGTCTTCCCACATAACCGTTACACGTGAGGGAGCCCTGCTTCCCTGGAGATGGCTGAACACCTGCCTGCCCATGGGAAGTGGTGAATGGATTCCTTGGTTTGCTTTGCTTGTGTGCACGGCTTTTGCTTTCCCTGTTAAACTGTCTTTACCTCAACCCACGAGTTTTCTCACAGTTATGATTCTCTCCCCATCCCACCGAGGAGGGAGTGAACGAACGGCTGCGTGGAGCTGAGTTGCCGGCTCGGGTTAAACCACAACACTGACCTATACTGAAATAGAGGCCTATAAAAGTTTTAAGCACACAGTTTTACATTTTAGTCCTAGCAAAAAATCAACTGGAACATTTACTGCAAATTATCAATTGTTTTTTTCTTTTGTAAGTTTCTTCAGCAGTTCCAGGTAGATAAAATCTCCGTATTTCCTGCCTTCAAATATTATTTTCAAGTATGCGCTAACAACTAGCATATTTTCCTAAGAAGCATCTTCATGTCAGAGCTATGTGCAGCATTCTCTAGTAAATGGGAGTACTGAATATTAAGGTAAGCCTATGAAGCTTTAGGGAAGAAACTTGAACATAGAACTCCATACTGACAGGAAATTTTCATTAGTGTAATAGTAAAAAGGAATAGTAAAAATACCACTCGTGAAAATACAGGACAGAAAATCCAAGGATCACGAGCAAGTTATTGTGGAATTACGTTTTTAAGCACTGCCTCCTTTTAAAAGCAGTATAATATTTCACAATTATGTGCAGCTATGTCATGGAAGTTTCTTTCTGTGTGTTAACTCAGAATATTTTACTTTATTCATAAATGTAATAAGCAGTAGCCAACGGCTGGAGTTACCAGCCAGTCAAGAAAACAGCTAATCAGAAAGATTTCAAAATCAGTAAAACAGAAACCAGTGAGATAAGGACACTGGTTCTAAAAAGGGTCCATTGACCTGAACAAGCTATTTACATTTTTTGAAAACACATGTTCCAAACAGGCTGAGTTTTAAAGTTTTTAAATGAAAGCTGCACTGATTTATTAGATGAACTGCCTCTCATCCCTCTTTCTTATCAAGTAAAAAGACCGAAATGTACTTTATTGAAAGCATGCTAAATAGGAGACTTTCCTCAAAAGCTTTGGTTTGAAAAACATTTTTATAATCTACCTTTGGTTACCAGACAATAGTAGAATGAAACAGTATCCGCTAAAAAATACAGGGATTAAAACTGACCACAACTAATGTCCTTCAAAGCCATCAGTCTTGTCTTTGTCTGACAGGCCTTAACAATGCAGGTGAGCCGTTTTAAAAGAAGCTAGCATTATTCTTAATCACGCATTTATTTAAATGCTTACATTGTAACTAACAAAGTTATTAATGAGAACCGTGTGTTAATTGCCACAATTATTTAGTTACCAAAGAGCATGAACAGCTGAGGTAAGTTCAGTGCCGGCCTTTATCATACAGTGGAAACTAGCAGCCATCTTGAGCAAAGAGTTCTGTAAAGCTGACTCTGTATGCACTGACCCCTGCACACAGACTACATTGCAATCTCACAACATGGAGGGCAAAAACATATATATTAGTCCAAAGTATTTATTTTCAGAAGTTACTTGTTCCTTTACATCTCAGGAAATGAGAAGTAGGGCTGGGAAAACAAGACTGGCAGTGAAAATAGCAAAGCCGTGGATGAAAGGAATGTGAGCTATACGGGAGATGCAGAACGTCACTTGTATTAGTGTGAGGATGAAGGAATAAGGAAACATGGAAAGATGGAAAAAAGACAAGAGAATGTAAAGATAAGGGAAATGGAGATAAAACCTCAAGTTCTTTTTGCAGCTCTGGATACTTCAAACACTAACAAACCCATTTTAAATATGATCAAGAGCTTTTATACTCCAAAATAAATACAGCAGCAAAAATACATGGATGAGTCTGACCAGAAAAGTCAAAGGAAAAAACCACCATTGTTTGAGAATATTACTTGTTAATGCTTGCTTAGTTTTCATTAAAATATTCTTACGTGACACTAAACAAAGCCAGATCGCGGGAGTTTGCTGGCAGAAGCTGGCTGACAACAGGGGACTGGTTTGGAATTGCACTGGCGGTGCGCTGTAAAGTGCCTTACCTGACTGTTGCAATTATACCCAATTCAAACATTAGGTGTTGGGTTTGAGCTCGTACTGAGAAGAAATTCATAGATATTAAAAGTGGAAATGCACAGATAGGATGTGTATATATCCTTAATTACAGCATAAAGTGGCACAGTGAAGAGGAAGATGAAATTCTCATGCAAGACTTACCTGTTTCTTTTTCTCTAGTGTGCAAACACAAACACTAAGATGCCTTAATTAGAGCCATATGGCTAGTGTATGGAGTCTCTGCAGGGTACTGTTAATGCAGTCTGAATGCCCAAACTATGCTCATTCAGTTTTTTAATTACTCTGAATAGTTACAGATAATAGTAATCAATTCTGAAAATACTGGTTGAAAAGATCATCGGTTTTTCAATAATGATAACACACTCCTCTACCGTGTCTAACCACAAATTAGAAGCATACCAACTCCATATTAACTTCGACAAGAATCCACAGAGTGGCTCTGATCTGGTTACCTCCACAAGAACAGGTCATTTCGGAGAGAAGCCCAGGGTAAAAAAACCAGGTATGGGTTAAATTACTGATCCAAGTCTGTGTCATTCTGCCATAGTACCATTTGGAGATAGTACACGGGGGCACTTGGCACCTTATAAAATTAGTCTCTTAAATATTTTAGAAGAGTCACAAGTCAACAAATAATGATGTAAGCAGTACAACTTATCCCCAAACAAATTAGAAAACTGGTAGAGAACTTCAGTGGATAGCCAGTGCATGTAAACATTGATTTCAGATGCAAGGACAGATGAAAATAGTTTAGAGGTAGCAGAACTTCATTTCTCAGATGGTATTCTATTGGAAAACTTAAAATATAAAATAGTTCAAATGTAATGAATTCTGCTTTGATTGTGTATTACCTCATCACTTGACACGCCAGAAGAAGATATATGTTTCCTTAGCCTGCCAGCAATGAGGACAAAAGGCAAACTTAACAAGGTGCTAAACTGAAGGTAGGAAAAATTCTGTGTTATAAGGCAACGCTTAAAAATAAATGGTGGTATTAGTGGGGAACAGGCAAATAAAACCAGACAGTAAATTACTTGTTGACTATTAACCTATTGGTCATCTTGCCTCTTTCAAACTTTTTCTGCCTCAGTGGCCATATCCATAACTCGGATCTTGCTGACACAAACACTCCCACTCGTTGCCACCAAAACCACTTGCCAGTCGATGAGATGTGGCCATTTACCGTCCGATGAGCTGGCACAGGGCATGTACATCAGGTCTCTGCCTGAATTCCTCGCATATACCAAACATCAGTAATCGTTATTAAGAGATTTAGGATGTGGTGAAGGGGAGGGCACACTTAGGAGCATTTTGCAGCCTTAAAAGAAAAAAAAGAAAGAGGGAACACTTTTATCACTGAAAAAACCAGTGAACAGTTTCTTTACAAAATGAAAATGTTTATAAAGGCCAAAGTGGCACCACAAGCAAAGAATGATGTCATCAGGTTCCTGATTCCATCACCTAGGATGGAGATAATGTTGCAGATAGCAGAATTTTCTTGCTGCCCATTAGCTTTCATTCAAGTTTTAAATTAAAAAAAGATAGGGGAAAAGAAACCCCAAGCAGTATTTTCTTTCCGTGTTTACTACAAGACACCGCAATGAATCAAAACACACTGCTGTATCTTCAGTGCCCCATTATTACCAAGAATTGTCTGTTATTTCTATCATTGTCCTTCTTTTTATTTCCCTTGTGCGTTTCAGATCTATCTCCCATTAACTACAGGGGCCAAAAAGCTGAGAAGGGAGACAGGAGAAATAACGAAAAGAATGTTTTCTGCTCTATCGCTGCCTGCAGACTCCGGTGGACTGCCCCTGCTCGTATCCCTGCTGTTACTGCAGATATTGTCCAAACTCACTAGGCAGTATATCAAGGAACTCCTCATTTTTCCTTTAAAAACAAAAAATAATTAAAAGCAAGAGAAACTGAAAGCTCATCAAAAGATTCCGCTCACCAGGATTTTCCCAGTTTCACACTATTCTCTTATCCCCTATGTACAAATTCTGCAAACCAAAGATCTTGCTAACACACTTTGACACGCTCCAGAACAGTAAATCTAGCGATACTGTAACGCGGATCCTGATCTGATACCTGAGAAATCTTAAGAACCGCTTGACATTAAGATGGATACATGAGCCACCTGCGGCAAGTAAATCCAAGTTCAGACAAGCATCTTCTCTCTAGCAGTGGCCAATAGCAGCTGCCCAGGAAGGAGTAAAAGATGGTGGCACAAGCCTAAAGTGATGCTTCCTCTGCACCCCCAGTCCTCTCCTGGACTTCAATAGCTCACGAGCTCAGAGCCAGCCTGGCTGAGAGGAGATGTCTATGCTTCCACAGCCATTGATGGATTTTTCTTTTATTAATTGTTCCATGTTTTTTAAGTTTTCTATTTTGATCTAAAAGCATAATACTGCACTATTTATTCTGGCAACTTGCCATTCACTGATTGATGAAGAAATAACATGTAGGAGTATATTTGGGGAAGAGATAATAAAGAAGTAGAAGAATAAAATCCTAACA
The DNA here is from genome assembly GCF_000687285.1 of Phaethon lepturus. Taxonomy (NCBI): domain Eukaryota; kingdom Metazoa; phylum Chordata; class Aves; order Phaethontiformes; family Phaethontidae; genus Phaethon; species Phaethon lepturus. The sequence continues at coordinate 48,885 of NW_010541219.1, read as the reverse complement.
CATTCCATTTTACAAAATGAAAATGTTTATAAAGGCCAAAGTGGCACCACAAGCAAAGAATGATGTCATCAGGTTCCTGATTCCATCACCTAGGATGGGGCTAACGTTGCAGATAGCAGAATTTTCTCCATTCATTCCTAAAAAGTAGGGGTTAATAGTTTATGAAGAAACACATTATTTCTGAAACCTACTCCAAATCTCAAATATATTTGTAAAAACAATCACAGATTTAATTCTCCATTAATTCTACATCCACAAAGCAAACAATGTTCCTCCCATACAGAATTTCTCCCTATGTACATTTTTTATTATTATTTCTTCTAGATAGGTTAAGTAAGTGTCTAGAAACAAAATTTGATTGAAAGTTAATCTTAAAAACATGTTAAAGATGTTTTACAAGTTTTCAAATTATTTATGTTCACGTTTCTTATATCACTTATTACTGTAATTAATACAAAACTTCAGCCTCCCTAGAATGCTCTTATTGAGACAGGCATTTGAGAACATTTCATCTTAAAAGAAGACAAAGATCCTAAAGAGTGAAGGTAGACAGGGCTTTCATTCCTTAATAGTGTTTCAGATATGCATGTTGAACAAAGTTAGGCTGTTTTATTTATTTATTTTTCATTCAGACTATTTACCTCAAGGAATCTTCAAACCATTAGTCTTTTCCCAAGCACTGTCATCAGAGCGATAACAGTGTTTCATAAAAACTCAGTGATGCAATTCAAGACCGCTGACTGACAAAACTAACTAACTAATGGATTGCTGGAAGGCAGTATGTAACTATAAAGTAGAATCGCTGGACTTAAAGACAGAAGTATGACTCCGATCAATTCCACCTCCAGCAAATCTTGAGACTAAAAGCAGACATGTGATTCCCTTAAATATGTTTGTTTCATAGGTTTAAAAAAAAAAAAAACATATATCATCATGGCGATATGCGCATATGCAAAGCCCTGTAGGGATGGTATGTTTGCAATTTCTAACTATTTCACAAACAAATGGGCTTTTCCCAAATCTAAGGTCACATCTGGCAAACACAGACCAGAAGACATGACCTGCAGTGTGTTGTTGGTATCTAGAGCCTTGGCAATATGAAGTAACATGGTAGGTAAGAATGTTCTTGTGCGTACGAAGTGAACTCTCCACTGTGCTATGCAGAAGAATGCGTAGCATCCTGTCCACAGCAGCTTCTCCTCTGAGAGGAAAAGCCCAGGCGAATAAAAGCTGATGATAATTAAGAAATCTAATGCCTCTGCCGGATGTTCAAACAAAACCACCTATCTGTTTGTCTACTGAAGTGGCTCTGCAAGGTCATAAATAACTTTCAAAGCACAATTTCTTCTAAATACCTAAAATGTTTAAGAGAGCCACTTGTAATTAAAACAGTATAATAAACTCCAAAACCCGTCTTTCTGTTCAGATTATTGTAATTCAGTATGCATGAAAAGGGTTTTGGTGGGAACATCACTGAACTTGTTTCTTGAATACCTATCCCCATTAAGAGGCGGAGTAGCCGATAATAAACATCATGAAGAGACAACTAACAGGCAGAGAGAGACTGAACCTTGGACTGCTTTGAACAATGTGTTCAAGGCATTGCTGAGGCAACATAACTGTCAACAAAACGTTGCTACGTGCAGGTCTAAGTAAATTATATTACTTTGCATCATCGTACCATAGCAAATGCTGTTGAAGAAAATCACAGGCACATGCACTCAACAGAAGTTTGTTATAGTTACAAAAGAAATAAAGATCCAAATTCCTCCCAAACCCATCTTGAAATCAATTTGAAAATGAATAGAGCCTTTTTTTTCCTTTTTAGAATACAGCTGGCCTCAGCAAAAATGTGCCACCTCCCCTTGAGAATGTCTCTTTGACAGACTAGGAAAAAGCTAAACAGTATTGCACTGGAAGCCATGCAGAAAAAAAAACCTCATAAGAACAAAATAATAATTAAATCTCTGTACAATTTTGTAAGCATGTCAGAAAAATAACATTAGTTGTGATTATCATTACACATACAGAATCACAGGTAGGTACCCATGCAAGTATGGCAATCAGAGTATTTTACCTACGCTGTACTTCTAGATCCAAGGATAACATATTCCCAAAAACTTAAACAATATACAGGTGACTGGTGTGCAGCATGGTTTCCTCGGCTTTGGAACGCTGCCTTTGTACTTGTTGAGAGCACACGCTCTCAAATACAAAATGAAGCACAGCTGTGGCTTTGGTGGCACTCTGTGATGTCAAACCAACTGTTCTTTCCCTAAGCTATGAAGAGGGCTGTTCTGCCATCTCTACATAAGCAGATCTGCCACGTAAGTTTAATGGACATGCCACACACCCCGGAAAACACACCCCAGAACACAGAAGGGCTGGAACTGTGGTGTGGAGCCGGAATTGCCCTGGCTTGGGGAAGAACACACAGGGACAGCCTGACCCCCTGGCACGACTTGCTTGGGCCCAGCCAGCCCAGCTGGGCCTGCTTGAGGCTCATCCCTGGCTAAAATAACGTTAGCGATGGCAGGGTGAAGAGGGAAGCTGCGTAATTAATCTGGCAGAAAAATAAATGCCACGCGGTATGTTGGATGTATTTAAGACAAGCAGAGAGTTTTTCTGGTAGAGAAACATAACTGCTGTCAGACCAAATCGTTGCTCTTATGAATCTTCTGAGGACATGCCGTGCCATTCTGCATTGTGTAGTTCTGCACATGACAAAGCTCTCTAATTTGGCAAGTTAACATAAAATCTATATAAATTACTTACTAACAATGTACAGGCCTGATATCACACCTTTAAGTGTGATGTTAGTCTTCCAGTAGAAGTTCTAGACATCCCCCCTCCTCTTTTTGAGTACTGTTAGGACAGCCTGCATGACAGAAATCCCCTTCTCTTGATCACATCATCCTTTTGCAACCAAAAGAAGTTAATTATCAGAAACATCACTGTTAAGAATTGCCAAAGTGGGGATACGCCTTGATATTTTAAAACCATCATGCCTTTGTTAACGGAATAGGAGCATTTATCTTTTGCCATTCTGTCAAGTTCTCCCACCTGCACGTGGCACACAGCTTTCACCAGTTCAGCGATCCAGCCTCACAACCATGACTCAATAAAACATTCACTTACCCCAAACCAAGAACATCGGCCAGAAACTTGTTGTCGAAATAATTATTCTCCTCTGGCAGCAGGAAGTTTTCTGGCAGTTGTGAATTTTCAGGTGACTTCATTCAGTGACACTGGTTATGTTAATTTAACCTCTGCTCTCATTAACTTATTCTCCTTCTCTTTGCTCTCTTAGTTGCAGGTCTTAGGTTACTGATACCTGTAACCAAAGAGGAGAACAAAACAAGTCCAAAAATCAAGGGAAGCATTGGCAGCGCTTTTGTGTACTTATCCTTAATCCTCCCTCTTTGGAGGGATAAAATGTCCTTGTTCAGTAGCCAGTCTCCATGTTAATTATCTTTTTTAAAAACTATTTTCAAGATACATAGGAACTAGTTATTCTCTCTTTGTACTACAGACCAAAAGGATACAAGCTGTGGGCTATTCCAGAGATTAAAGTTGATCTACCAGGCTGGCGACACTGAAAGCATGAAAGAAGTTAGCAAGTATGAGTTCTGTTCGCAACTACACTTCAGATTTCAGAGTTTTATCAGCTTTTGTAATTCTAACTAGTTCTGTTCAACACATAATCAAGTTTCCAACAAAAATCTTCAAGGCGATTTCTTTGTGCAAATTATTATTATTATTGTTTTGTAAATACAGTACCACCGGTACCTAAAGACCTAACATATCTATTTTCGTTGGATCAGGTCTCTGGATTTGCTGCATACGGGGACTTTTGACACAAATGTTTCAGTTCAGGGTTGCTTAGTGTCTATGGGAACATTTACTTCAATTAGTCAGGGAACAAGGTAACCTCTAAGACAGTTTCTATTTCTTGATAACATATTATTTATAAGAACTTTATTGTTAGCACAATAAATATACAAAAAGGACAAAATACAATGCAAGCACACAAAAAATAAAAAGTTTTCTATCATTTAGATACTTCAGATAGGATTATTTCTCAATTTTCTTCTATGAACAAAAGTAGAGAATAGTAAAAGTCTCCCCTTATACAAAGACATGGATGGGATTTACAAACATACTGCTTAACTTCTTCGTCTCAATGAACCGGTTGAGGAAAGTGAAACTACGCATTTACCATTACTGTTCTGTGTTGCAGAGCAATGTATAAAGGACAGGCAGTCTTTCTGAATGCACGCCTTGGGGTCTGAAACTCAAAGACCACACAGATCCTCTGGCACAAATGGGAGAACAGAATGAAACTGGCTTTTTAGTAAATTTTCCCAGTTCCATAACTCTCTTCATTTTATTCTCTTGGAAGTTTGGGAGCAGAATTTATTAGCTTTGTTCAGATTTTGAAACTGGGAGTGGAGAGGGAAGAGGAAGAAACACAAAGTCAGTTTGTGATTCCACAAATGAATGACTAACAGAATACCATACCCTTGAGAGATGAGGCAAGCAGACCACGACAGGAGAATGATGTGCTAGTCAGACTCAAGCTGGAAGACGCTGCTCAAGACTGGGACAAAGAATGATAGTGGACCATATTGATCCTGATGTTCACTGCTGTTCAGGAAAGAAAAGTTGGAGCTATTTTAGAGTTTGAACAGCACCCGTTTCTAATATCCAAGAACTAAGCATTTGTGCAGGCAGGCTAACTCCCTGTGGGACTGTAGGGAATCTTCCACTCCTCTCTCCTTAACAAAAAATGTCACTGGAAAAAAAAACAAACCTTACCAAACAACATCTGCATCCCTGAGAGCAGCTCAGGACAAGGACTGATTTAGATGATTTACAGATCATTCAAACGCTGGCTTTACTCTGCTGTAATGACAAGGACATTTTTATGAACCTTGTAACGAGGCAACAGACACAGATGTCATATTCCTCTCTCGGGGTCCCTTGCTGCCTTCTGTTACGATGGGAGTAATTTTTTGTGAACTGGTGAAATTAAGACCCTTCCCTATCAACCTAAAAAACATAGGCACCATTAAGGTACTTTATAATCTCAAGCAGATAAATACACTTTTCACAGTTCACAGGTGAACTCAGTCCTATCCTATATAGCCACCAAATACTTTCACGAAAGTTCTGTTACTTCAAATGAAGTGTTGCCCTCTAACACCAATACGTGGATTATAATGAAGGGAGCAGGAAAAAAAAGCTATTTTCAGCAGTTACTACTGGCATGTTCACGTGACCAGTGTTTAATTAGGTTGTGTCATGGTTCTAATCTGACACTTGATTAACTGAGAGTGTTACCTGTTTTTCTGTTGGAAAGATTAAAAAAAGCATTCATGTGTGAAAAAAAGAACTTAATTATTCTACATAGTTTATTTGTACTCTTATCCAGCTCTGTTCTTTGGCAGCCTGAGTCAGAGTCCACAACCCCGAGGGTACTTGCGTGTATTTTTCCTTTACATCTTTTGTCTATGTCTGGTAATTCCGCAACTCAAATTTTCTTTCTGGAAGAAAAATACCACTCCCAGGCATGCTGCAAATCTCGTGCCCCAGGAATTGTACCGTCATGCACTGACAGACGGGGGCTGGCCCTTGCTGAATGGCCAGTTCAGCAATCTTCGCACAGTGGATTTCACATGTTCTGACTCTGAGGGTCTTTACTATTTCATCATGGTTTTCCATTAACATAGAATTCAGACTGCAAGAGCTGCCCCAGGGAAAAGAACACCCACAATTCATGTTTTCAGGGCCCTTTAACTCCTTCTAGTAGCTTTGAAAACCTTGGCCTTGGTAGTTACTTTTCTCTCTACTTCCCAAAAATGAGAGATGAAATCTTGCTCCGAGTAAAAGTCAGTGGAATTTTTACTATCGATTTCAATGGTATCAAGATTTCACGCAAGAAATTCAACAGTTGAGTTTAATGCAACACTGGATGACTTTCACCATAGGTTTCCAACTGCAGTGCAGGGTTTTCTACAGACACACAAACCATTCAAGGCAGTAATGCCTCTGCCGGGGGTTGTTCTTTGAGTTCTGCTAACTGAGACAGCCACCCTTGTTGTCTGAGTACTTATGCCACGCTCAAGTCCATCTTTATCTGCTTTGCAGACAGGGGTCTGAACTGAGCATCTCACGTGGATAGAGATACCTTCCACAGATGTGGCAATGGACTAACACACTGTCCTGTAACTGCCTGTTAATCCCAAATTACTTTTTTTCAGTGTTGCTTGTTCTGAAACCCCTTGGCACATTTCCCCTCTCTGTGTAACCTACGCCATGAATACACAGTATTCTGGATCCCACTCCAAAGTTGGATGCCTTCTTCCATAAATACCAAAAGGCAAGAAAATTTGCATATCTTTGCATACACATCTTCATGCATACACTTTTAGGAGATACAAAATACAGAAAACGCTGCAAATGTTAAAATAACTCATTATGCTTTATAAAGTCTTAGAGTTATGCAGTTGTGACGAACTAAGCTGCAAAACATTTGGCAAAACCCTGTTTATTTGGTTGCTAAATGCTTAAAAGATGTCGCTACCACTAATACACATCCATGCCAGAGTCAGAAGCACTGTGCCCTCTGCTGCACGTGTGTCCTCAATGACAGCGAGTGACCAGAACGGCTGGTCACTGGCAGGAGATGTTCTTGAACATCAGGCACCCTGTACATTTGTTCTTCATCCTTGAACTGGCAGACACTTTCCATTCTAAAGCTTTGATTAGAAGAGATGATCATCCATATACGGACTCCATATGAGTCATCATGTATGGACTCCAGGATGATACAATGTGGTCAGGCTCAGATGCCCAGGGGGAACAGGCTGGCCAATGCACTTCACAGTACAAGTGCTCCTTCATGAAAGAGACGCTGAGCTACAGTTTTGTTGTGGGACAATTCAACCTTCCAACCTAACTACTGAGTGATAGGATGACTTCTGGCCACCATGATCAGACAGGGTTTCACACACTGCCTGTTGGTTTTCTAGACAGACAATCTGACAACTAGAGTTTTGCACAGAGAGCGTGCCGTTAACTGAGAACAAATGCAGAAGATAGCTCACTGGATCTCTTCCTTATGGTTACTACCAAGCTAATGATTTTTCTTCCCCATAATGAACTAGGAGACAAAACCACAAACTGAAATTTAGCATAATAACAAAACAGATCTCAGCTTGATTTTCCTGCTTCTTAAAGATTCCATCAATTGCAAATAGTCTTACTGTACTTCAGAATCCGTCCATTTACTTAGTATTTATTAATACAAATACTAACAAGAGATAAACGTGGTTTTGAATCTACGCCTGAAAAAGTAGCAGGCCAAGAGCTTCTAAAATGATGAGAAATGACTGAACCAGTTTAAACAAAATAAGCACACCCTTGAGACAGTCCAGCTGAAACTTTCCATTAAAACGTCTGGGAGCACTCAGTACCTGGCAATTTCCAGCCAAATTGCCAGAACGAATTAGCAGCTGTGCTTTCACTGTTCCTCTCAAACCCATAAAATCCATACAAAAATGGGCACTAAGACAGTGAGTAAAAACAACATTAAGAATTGCACAAGGCAAAAAATCCCTCTAGAGCAAAGAATTTCTGCTATTTTGAGTAGTATTCAGAAAATCAGAGGTTTTAACAAACTAAATGTGAAGCACTGGAAAAAATAATCAGGTAAAGCAATATAGGGAAAATGGTTAGTATAGTCGTGTTTCACTTTCTGCCTTCCTGTATGAAGAAGAATGAGCATAGGGA